>NC_039366.1:92977590-93255582 GCF_003573695.1 Papaver somniferum | reverse complement strand
CAGAAAATAAGAGAAGCCCAAAAATTGGCTTTAATATTACATGCCCACAATTAAAAATTGGAAGCCCACAATTCGGGTTCTCTTAAATGGGTTACCTTTTAAGCACAGCCCAGCTGCTCTGATATTGTTGCAAAAACCCAGTTGGGCTTTGGTTCTTTTCCTTGGTGGCGTCCCAGCAGAGGAAAAACAGGTTCAGAACAGCAGGTCCAACAGCAAATGAAGTGAAGCAGATGCAGATGCAAATGCTATGAAATGAAATACAAAAATAGCTAAGAAAAACACAGATAAAACACAGCATCAATCCCCGGCAGCGGCGCCAAAAACTTGGTAGGCTTCTAAAAGGTCCTAAAAATGATCCCCGACCAAAAACTTGGTGGGCCCGGAGATATGTATAAAATTAAGCGCAATAAAAACGGGGACCTACAGTAATACCGCAAGTGCATGGTCGTCGGTTGTAGCTCGTGCAAGTACGGGTCGATCCACAGAGATCGGGAGTGTTTTGTTGTTTCTAGCTATTTTAGGTTCTAGTTGCTATTGGGCTATGAAGCCTTTTGGCTTAAATTGGGCTTTGAGTACTAATGGGTTTGATAATAATAAAATGAACTGAGCTTGGGCTCAGTTGGTCTTTGAAGTGTAAATGGGCTTTGGCCTTTGATTGAGTTCAGGCTTTTGGGTTAAGCCTATCAGTACACTAGGCTTTGGCCTTAAACTTAGGCTTGGGCTCAGTTGTACAAACAATAGACAGTGGGCTTAGAACTGAGCTTGGGCTTTTGGGATTGTTATGAGCCAAGCTCAGTTACAGCAGCAGCAGCAGGGGAGGGGAAGAAAACAGAGAAGCAACAGAGTTGCAGGGCAGTGGAATAAGAGAAGCAACAGAGTTGCAGCAAGCCAAGGGAAGTAACAAGAAAAGAAGTAGCAGCAATAGCACAAGCAAGGAAGAAAACAGCAAACATAATGAACATGGAAGTGAAAGTAAAACAGTGGCAGAAACAAAGAACAAAGCAAGATGAACCAAGGCCTAAGGCCAAGGGCAAGGGTGATAGTGAAACTAACAGAGCAAGGCTAAGGCAAGAATACAGGCAAACAAAAATGGAATGGCAAGATAATCAGCTTGCTATGAGCACTGATTTCTTCCATTGCACAATCAGCACATTGCATCCTAAGCATACAAAAGGAATGGCAAGATAATCAGCTTGCTATGAGCACTGATTTCTTCCATTACTCAATCAGTTCAATGCTTCAAAGGTAACTAGCCTAGCATTCCATCAAACTAACAGCAAATTAAACATAACAGTTGAGCTAGACATGGCACTAACATGACAAATTAAAATTAAACAGGAACACATTAAACAGGAATTGATTGGAAATTAAAACTGAACATTAACAGAACAAAGTAACAATTAACAATGGATAACAGTTAACAGAACAAACATCAACAGGATATGAAAACAAGAAATTAAAACATACACATTTAACATATGCAGTGAAATTGAACATTAACATTACACAAACATCAACAGGAACATAACAAATTAACAGGATATGAAACCAAGCACATTAACAGTGAACAACATTAACCTAACATGATAAACTAACACTAACAGGGACTCACAAAACAGAATGTAACATAAAATTGAAAATGAAATTAACATGAAATTAAAACTAACATAAACCTAGAATTGGACTATAACAGCATGGATTAATCAAAACAACAAACATTAAACATGACATGAAATTAAAGAAAACAGCAAATTTAAACATTAACATTAACTTTAAACTGAATGAGAAATTAGAACATCAAATTATAAGAAACCCTAAAATTAAACAGTTGAAATTGAAATTAAAATTAAACCTAAACTAACCCAATTTTGGGGGAATCTCGGCTAGCCCAAGAACACCCTTCACACGTTCTACACCATGAGCTATTTATACTACAAAAGCCCCAATAATTTCCAAACCCTAAAATTAAAATTAGGTGTTTAAATTCCGAAATTGCTCACCAAATCCGCTGAATTGGTGGTGACCCATGCCTCTTTTCTTCTCTCTCGGTCCTTCTCTGCCTCCAATTGCGTCAATTTCTCCCTAATTCGAGATGTTTTATCAACCCTCACCTAGGTCAGTTGGTGAGAGGAGTTAAAGCAACTCGGCTAGGGGGATGGTGTGGTGTCGGGTGATGATGGTGAAGAAGTGATGGCGCTGCAGAGGTGAGGTGGTAGAGATGGTGGAGCAGGTGGTACGGTGGAGCAGTTGTGGAGTTGGTGGTGGAGCAGTTGCAGAGGAGAAGGAAGGAAGAAGTCGATGGAAAGAAGGAGGGGAGTGTTTGGCGATGGGTATAGGGTTAGGTTGCTCGGGTGTGAGGCGGGTTCAGCGATTTTTGATGTTTAGCGAGACTTAGCCGTGAGATGTGGAGCTGGTAGGTAGATCGGACGGTGATGCGGAGGCAAGCGAGGAGAGACCGTCGGATGAATGGATACAACGAAACGAACGGTACTTGATGGAGTTAGGTACTGTAGTGTAAGGCGGAGATATCAAACTTCGATGAACAGCAAGAGAGAAACCGTTGGATTCAACTACCATCTAATCTGAAGGCTTGGAATTTCAGCGCTGTGGTGCTTGGCAGAGACTTCAGATTTTGATGCTCTATGAAGGAGCGACCGTCGGATGCTTCTGAGAACTGATCTGATGGCTGAGAACGGAGGCGTTTTTGTGTGTAGAAAATGAGGTTGTGCGCACCATTCTTCGCGGCTTCCTTGCGTGATTTCTCCCGGCTTTTCACTACTTTTCTGCTCTTTTCGCTCCGCGACTCATCCGAACTTTATTTATTACCTAAAAATGCAAAATTAATTAATAAAAATATTTATTCTTGAAAACAATGAAAATACAGAATATGGGATAAAATGTAGAATTAATGCATAAAAGATGAGTTAAATGCCAACAAAAAGGGATAAATATATACAATATTTGGCACTCATAACCTGCTGAACCATTTCTCCTTGCTGGAAACTTAACTTTTACTTCCAATTAGAAAAGTGTCCTTATCTTCTTGTCTTGTCTTAGTCACTCTTCGCTCCGTAATGCAATACTCCTCGAGTGGTTCTTCTCTATCAAACCACAAGTCTTCCACATGTGGCAAGATCATCTTGTCATCTCCAACATTATCTAGTAATGATGGTTCAAACATACTTAACCTTCTTAGGTCTTCTTCTTGTTGTTTGGTAATGTATTCCAAACTAACTCTACTCGGCTTCTCGTCAAGAGAACTGATCACAAGGAGAATGAACTTTGTACTAGAATTCACCAACCGCTTAGCTTGAGTGGCTGTGATCAAGCTTGCTCCCTCAAGAGGAGAGTCAATAGCTCGTATTACAAAAGTTTTCCCATCTTTGGTAAAGGTATACTTCTGCTCCCTTCTATGTAGAACTGCATCTTGATCCCACAAGTAAGGACTACCAAGTACAACTTGACAAACATCCAATGGAACCACGTCGCATGTCACCTCGTCAATGTATGACTCATCAAAATCAAACTTGAACGTGCACTACTCTGCAACCTGTAGACCACCTTCCTTTTGAAGCCACCCTAAAGGATAGGGTTTCAGATGTTTGATAGTTTTCAAACCCAACTTTTCTACCAAAGAATGTGAAAGTAAATTCTTCTGACTTCCCGGGTCAATTACAGCATCAACTAGTGATGTTTTGACTTGCATCTTCATTGTGAAGAGTCGCTCCCTACGATCATCTTTTGAAGGTCTTTCTTTTTCCCTTGTCATAAGAGAAAGCTTTGAATTGGGTTCCGTTAGTCCGTGGAATTCTTTTGGAGTTTGAGTGACTAGTGATGCCTTCTTGGCTTCTTTCCTCTGCAACCCTTTAGGCTTTAGATGAGGGTTCTTCCCCCAACACTTGTGGACTACGTGACATGTTTGCTTGCAATGGGTGCAAGTCAAACTTTCCTTGTCACTAGACTTCCCTTCTTCTTTGCTCCTTCACCTCCTTTCACAGTGGTACCTCCAGATTTCACCTTAGTATTTCCCTTTGAATCATATTTCTTAAGCCTGCCTTCAATAGCATTAGCTTTTATACTTGCTTCGGAGATAATATCCACCGAAAACATCTTCAACTCCTTACGTATATACTCATGGAACTCGGAAATATACTTCACATAGATAGCATGATCTTCCAAGTCTAAATCCAAAACCATAGCTTGATTCTGAAATTTCGAAGTATATTCCTGCACGGTTTGGTTGTAAGTATGCTTCAAGTTGTACCACTTGAACCATCTCTCCTCAAGGTAGCCAACCGGATAAAACTGTTTCCTTACAACTGCCTTGAATCTTTTCCACGACAATACTCTATTACCTAGGTTTTGTCTTTGATAAGCTTTCCACCAGGTTAGAGCATGCTTTTGTAGCTTTAATGCCGCGAAAGCTATCTTTTCCTTTGAACCATATCCAAAGAAAGAGAAATACGTCTCTAGACGTTCAATCCAATTTTTTTACATCGACACTCCCATCGTAAAGTGGAATATCAACACGAAAATCAATTTTCAGATTCTTACCATGAGGTTTAGTTGTTGTATGACCTTTAGGAAGCTCGTTTTCCTCCTTTTCATCCTCATCTTCTTCTTCCGAATCATCTTTTTCCGAAGCTGCAGGTGAAGGTGTAACCTTTTTCTTCGTCTCCTTCTTAGGTGTATGAGAACGAATACATTCACTCAGCTCCTGAAGGGTAACTTGAATTGACTTCATGTATGTTTGCAGCGTAGCCACCTTTTCTTCCATAGTTTATGGTTCCCCTTCCTTAGGATCATCATCTGACTTTGTCATCCTTGATCCCCTTGTTTTCTTAACGTATTCTAGCTTCTCAAGTACCTCACCAAGATTTATGTAGAGAGATCTAGTGAAAACCATAAACCACAGGGATTTACCCTAGAAACTAACCTTGCTCGTGATGCCAACTTGATACGTATGATCTCTGTACCTTGGTAGCTATTACTATAAAGGCGGAATTCAGAATAATAATAGACGAGAAACTTAGAGGAACACAGAACACAAGTAGTAATTCGAAGAAAATATCTTCTCTAGATTCTGAATAAGAAAACGATTATAATTCTCTCTTTGTTACGCTCACAATCTTCTCTAAACAGTGGATCAACCTTAAACTGTTTGCTAGGTTTTTTTGTGCCTAGAATCTGTGTAGGTGCGTCTATATCAAGAACACACTAACTAGATGTGTTTAGTTATGAGCTAAACATCCCTATTTATAGGCTTGGTTTGGTTTCCCAAACCTCTTAGGAATCTATTTCCTTTTGTAGGACTAATTCCCTTTCTAGGTGTATTTCCTAAACTAAGAATACTGCTCAAAGCAATACTCCTTCCTAAACTAGGAATTTATCCTAAACAAGGAATCCTTCCTAATATAGGATTATATCCCCAATTCGTCTTGAGGATCACTAGTTCCCAGGGAAAGGAAGATACACATGTATCAGTGGGAGACAAATTTATTTATCCTTGTAGACTTTTCTGTGTGATACAGATTTGTTTATTAAAGTCTTCGACTTTGGGTCGTAGCAACTCTTGGTTGTGGGTGAGATCAGCTAAGGGAATCAAGTGTGTAGTATACTGCTGGGATCAGAGACGTAAGGAGCGCAACGGTACCTTGAATTAGTGTGATATTGATTAGGGTTCAACTACAGTCCAGACCGAAGTTAGTTTGTAATAGGCTAGTGTCTGTAGAGGCTTAATACAGTGTGGTGTTCAATCTGGACTAGGTCCCGTGGTTTTTCTACATTTGTGGTTTCCTCGTTAACAAAATTTATGGTGTCTGTGTTATTTCTGTTCCGCATTATATTTTGTTATATAATTGAAATATCACAGGTTGTGCGTTGTATCGATCAATAGTGAAATCCAACCTTTGTTTGTTGATTGGATATTGATTGATCCTTGGATATTGGTCTTTGGGACCATCCAAGTTTATTCCTTGTATTTGATAAAGACTCGAAGATTTCTATTTGCTTGAGTAAAGATCAAATCAAGTGAGAGAGATATTAACTTCTCGATATACTTTTACCTAGATTGAGTCTGACTGTCTAGTTGATTCTCTAGAAAGTATATTGGAGTTAGTCCGTACAGATTGCTAATCAAAATATTGGGTGTGGTTGTTAGACCCCCGGTTTTTCATTAAGGGCTTATAAGAAAGGTAGTATTGGTCGTAATTATGTGTGAATAAATCACATTTTAACTTAAGCAAGAATTAAGAGTTATCACAAACACTTTAATATGGTAATCAAATATGTTTGGATTAATATCCATCTTGCCTTGATAAGGAAACATCACCAACTTTACCAAAAATGCCTTTTAGTCACGTAATTGGGCCCAAGTCCGTGAACCGTTACAAACAGTCCATGGATTGTTTCCTACTAAAGAACTGTAACAATTACAGCAATACTTATAATTGTTACTTTAATAAATCACTCATAACTTCATCGTTATAACTCGGAATTGAGTGATTCTTGGATCGTTGAATTCGTAAGCTCATTCACTATAAGATGAGAATCTTTCCAGGGATAAAGGTTATTGTCACAAAGGTCATGAATTAAATAACCTCAAGTATATATACATAAATGTACATTTCCCGTCATAGGAATTGTTCCATAGAGTGAACATTTATCTCGATAGATTAGAATGGTAGAATTGAACAAGAATCCAAATGAAATCAATCACATACCTTTGTTGATGAAGTACTTGTTGATGTCTTCTTGTAGTCTTCAATCATCATCCTTTAAGGATAGCTTCGATTCAACTTCTTAGACCTAATCTAGTCCGAAACTATCTTTAGTATGCTAAATCAAGAATGCATTTTGGCAACTAAAATTTACAACTAACTTGACATACAAACTCTAGTGGGTTCAACCGAGCGTTGTTAATTTTAGTGAAAAAACCATTTTACATATGGCTTGTACTTGTTAAAAGAAAAATCGACATGCTTGATTTCCTTGGTTCTTCAATTCTGCGTGTGTTCATCATGTACTTGTTGAAGATCCATCATAGTATTATCACACAGCATCAAAGTTTCATTGTATCACAACTTTGACAATAATACTACGGTGATATGTATCACTCCCCCTTAGTCAATACTTCATCTCACAATGATCCGTAAACCACTCCCCCTTACATAATGATCCGTAAACCATATGTATATGTAGTGTGAACTACAAAATAATTCTCCCCCTTTTTGTCAATATAAATTGGCAAAGGTACGAAAACTGGTGGGATCTTAATGAAATTTTCATAGAGGAACTTCTTGACCAAAAGAAAAAACATATCAACTTTACTTTAGATGATATCACAGAATCGAAACTTAGTGACTTCATCAAGGAGTTTATTAAGATACAAGTTAACCCCTACATGTTCCACAACCGCTTCACTCCTCAAAGATACAACAATTAAACACAAGTTCATTTTTAAGAACTCTCCCCCATAATATGTCATTCCCGAAAGAACAACAAGAGTGACCTTACTCCAGAGATAAGGATTTATATATTGAATTTTAGAAACCCCACAAGGAGATATGAACTAAGAACCAATCATTGAAAGTCTCTCATGAGATTAATAATACAATATGTAATCATGAAGATCAAGTATTGTGATCATCTTTTCTAAGATACAACCTTGTATAAACAAGAATTGATATGCTTAGAAGGAAGAATAATCTTTTCCATAAAGATTTACACCAAGAATGGTTACCATAAGAGTATGAAAAAGATTCTTTGACAATAAAAACTAACATCCGATGGTTTTGATTATTGCTTCTAACCTGTTATGCTTAAGAATTTTTAATCACAAATCATGTTAGGTAATTAAGAATCATACACGTGGTATTTAACCATATTCATCTTAACCATAACTAGTTCAAATGACTCAAATGAACTAGTTAGAGAGTTTTTCAATTACAAGGAAATATTATGTAACTACACAAGACACAATCGATGCAAAAACTATTTTATTCACTCGAATCGGTTCATGAACTTTATAGCATGGTTTGCATTTTGCATTCCTTAGTTAACCAACTTAAGTTCGCAGACTTTAACTTAGGCAAGAATTAAGAGTTATCACAAACACTTTAATATGGTAATAAAATATGTTTGGATTAATAGCCATCTTGCCTAGATAAGGAAACATCACCAACTTGACAAAAAATGCCTTTTAGTCACGTAATTGTTCCCAAGTCTGTGAACCGTTACAAACAGTCCATGGATTGTTTCCTACTAAAGAAATGTAACAATTACAGCAACACTTATAATTGTTACTTTAATAAATCACTCATAACTCCATCGTTATAACTTGGAATTGAGTGATTCTTGGCTCGTTGAATTCGTAAGCTCATTTACTATAACATGAGAACCTTTCCTTGGATAAAGGTTATTGTCACAAAGGTCATGAATCAAATAACCTCAAGTATATATACATAAATGTACATTTGTCGTCATAGGAATTGTTCCATATAGTGAACATTTATCTCGATAGATTAGAATGGTAGAATTGAACAAGAATCCAAATGAAATCAATCACATACTTTTGTTGATGAAGTACTTGTTGATGTATTCTTGTAGTCTTCAATCTTCATCCTTTAAGGATAGCTTCGATTCAACTTCTTAGACCTAATCTAGTCCGAAACTATCTTTAGTATGCTAAATCAAGAATGCATTTTGACAACTAAAATTGACGACTAACTTGACATACCAACGCTAGTGGGTTCAACCGAGCGTTGTTAATTTTAGTGAAAAAACCATTTTACATATGGCTTGTACTTGTTAAAAGAAAAATCGACATGCTTGATTTCCTTGGTTCTTCAATTCTGCGTGTGTTCATCATGTACTTGTTGAAGATTCATCATAGTATTATTACACAGCATCAAAGTTTCATTGTATCACAACTTTGACAATACTACTACGGTGATATGTATCGCTCCCCCTTAGTCAATACTTCATATCACAATGAAAACCACTCCCCCTTACATAATGATCCGTAAACCATATGTATATGTAGTGTGAACTACAAAATAATTCTCCCCCTTTTTGTCAATATAAATTGGCAAAGGTACGAAAACTGGTGGGATCTTAATGAAATTTTCATAGAGGAACTTCTTGACCAAAAGAAAAAACATATCAACTTTACTTTAGATGATATCACAGAGTCGAAACTTAGTGATTTCATCAAGGAGTTTATTAAGATACAAGTTAACCCCTACATGTTCCACAACCGCTTCACTCCTCAAAGATACAGCAATTAAACACAAGTTCATTTTTAAGAACTCTCCCCCATAAGATGTCATTCCCGAAAGAACAACAAGAGTGACCTTACTCCAGAGATAAGGATTTATATATTGAATTTTAGAAACCCCACAAGGAGATATGAACTAAGAACCAATCATTGAAAGTCTCTCATGAGATTAATAATACAATATGTAATCATGAAGATCAAGTATTGTGATCATCTTTTCTAAGATACAACCTTGTATAAACAAGAATTGATATGCTTAGAAGGAAGAATAATCTTTTCCATAAAGATTTACACCAAGAATGGTTACCATAAGAGTATGAAAAAGATTCTTTGACAATAAAAACTAACATCCGATGGTTTTGATTATTGCTTCTAACCTGTTATGCTTAAGAATTTTTAATCACAAATCATGTTAGGTAATTAAGAATCATACACGTGGTATTTAACCATATTCATCTTAACCATAACTAGTTCAAATGACTCAAATGAACTAGTTAGAGAGTTGTTTAATTACAAGGAAATCTTATGTAACTACACAAGACACAATCGAAGCAAAAATGATTTGATTCACTCGAATCGGTTCATGAACTTTATAGCCACGGTTTGCATTTTGCATTCCTTAGTTAACCAACTTAAGTTCGCAGACTTTAACTTAGGCAAGAATTAAGAGTTATCACAAACACTTTAATATGGTAATAAAATATGTTTGGATTAATAGCCATCTTGCCTAGATAAAGAAACATCACCAACTTGACAAAAAATGCCTTTTAGTCACGTAATTGTTCCCAAGTCTGTGAACCGTTACAAACAGTCCATGGATTGTTTCCTACTAAAGAACTGTAACAATTACAGCAACACTTATAATTGTTACTTTAATAAATCACTCATAACTCCATCGTTATAACTCGGAATTGAGTGATTCTTGGCTCGTTGAATTCGTAAGCTCATTTACTATAACATGAGAACCTTTCCATGGATAAAGGTTATTGTCACAAAGGTCGTGAATCAAATAACCTCAAGTATATATACATAAATGTACATTTACCGTCATAGGAATTGTTCCATAGAGTGAGCATTTATCTCGATAGATTAGAAAGGTAGAGCTGAACAAGATTTCAAATGGAATCAATCACATACCTTTGTTTATGAAGTACTTGTTGATGTCTTCTTGTAGTATTCAATCTTCATCCTTTAAAGATAGCTTCGATTCAACTTCTTAGACCTAATCTAGTCCGAAACTATCTTTAGTATGCTAAATCAAGAATGCATTTTGGCAACTAAAATTGACAACTAACTTGACATACCAACGCTAGTGGGTTCAACCGAGCAATGCTCTAACACTAGACTTATTGTCATTAGTACTGTGAATGTGTACATTTGTAGCGCAAAAATTAGCACCATTAAGAGGGACACAATTCTTGTAGGGATTTCTAGAAGAGTGACTTTGGAAACCTTGTGCAGAAGAATTCTGGTTTTCTGTAGGAATGAAATCCATTGTAGATGTCGTCAAACAATTCACTCTGTGAACAACAAAAAGAAGTAGATTTTGAAGATCAGAAATCTGTTTCTTGCTAGGAAAACAATGTGAGTCATAATGATCCATTTTCCCGCATAAGGAACAAGTTCGTAGAAGAGAGACATTGAAAGGAACCTGCATGCTGTTTTAAACTCATAGCCCTGCTGGAAGACTGCAAGTTATGTAAACATTTCTTAGCAGACGCTTCCTTTGGAGTAATTTTCTTCATGTACTGCTATCCCTCATGAGAATTAGAGGATAACACATAAAAACTTTGCTCGTCAAGACAGATTTCTCCCTTTTCAAGGAATTGCACTCTTCCTGGGCTAGAAGAAGAGATGCGACCAGTTTCTCTTTTTCAACACGAATGTTGTTCAATCTGATGAATGAGTCTCGATCAAACGTTTTTCTCTAGTTGAATCTTCTTTAAAAATATCTTCAAGAACACTAATTTTTTTTACGTTGTAGGGTAGTTTCTTGAACAATTTTTTCGATATTGTTAGAGAAAGACTCAACAATACTGTAGAGTTCCTGTTCTAGACCAAGAGACTTCTCGAGTTCATCAATGAGCTGAGCATGTTTTTCTTCAAGAGACTTTATTTTAGAATCTTGAAAATTAATAATCTCAGCAGAGTTTTTTAATGTTCTGGTGAGTTCCATTTCAGCTTCTGACATAGTGTCAGTTAACTCATCAGAGCGAATGTTACCAGAATCTGATAGCAAAAAATTTCTACTTCGGGATTCGGAAGAATCATCTAAGGGGTTATCCTTTGAGGTAAGCCCAATACATTTGGCATAATAAAAAACTTTGGAAGACGTTTATTATGTGCGTAAAATGAGACAATTTATCCACATAAATCAGATTGCTACAAACACAGACTTATGAGGTCTTAAATGTGTTTGCCTGCTCTGATACCAATTGAAAAGGCGGGGGTCTACCAACCACACCCAATATTTCGTTAGGCAATCTATATGGACTCCAATATAATTCTAAGAGAATCAACTAGACAGTCATACTCATTCATGGAAAATATATCCAAGAGTTATATCTCTATTCCTCAAATCAATCTGCAATCGAACAGATAGGAATCTGTGAGCCGGATCAATATGAGAAATAACTTGGATGGTACCAAAGACCAATATCCAAGCGTCAATCAATTTCAATCAACAACCAAAGGTTGTATTTACCAATTGATTGAACTACGCACAACCTGTGATATTTCAATTATATAGAAAGTATAATGCGGAAAAAAAATAACATAGACACCAGAAGTTTTGTTAACTAGGAAACTGCAAATGAAGAAAAACCTCAGGACCTAGTCCAGATTTGAACACTACATTGTATTAAGCCGTTACAGACTCTAGCCTACTACAAGTTAACTTCGGACTAGAATGTAGTTGATCCCTAACCAATCTCACAATGATTAAGGTACAGTCGCATTCTTTACGCCTCTGAATCCCAGCAGGACTATACACACTTGATTCCCTTAGCTGATCTCACCCACAACTAAGAGTTGCTACGAACCAAATTCGAAGACTTGATAAACAAATCTGTCTCACACAGAAAAGTTTATTGAATAGATAAATCTGTCTCTGACAGAAATACC
This sequence comes from Papaver somniferum, assembly GCF_003573695.1. Lineage (NCBI taxonomy): Eukaryota > Viridiplantae > Streptophyta > Magnoliopsida > Ranunculales > Papaveraceae > Papaver > Papaver somniferum. The sequence goes on along the minus strand of NC_039366.1, from coordinate 93,243,182 downwards.
TACGAGTTTTTATTCCGTCTTTTGATAAATCAAGGTGAACATGAACCAATTGAAACACCAGACTTATATTCTCGAAGAACATCCTAGTAATATCAACCACCTCACAATAACTTAACCGTATGGTAGCAGAACAAGATATTGTAGAATCACAAAGAATGAAACGAAGAGCTTTGTGATTACTTTTATATCTTAACTATCGGATATTAAATCTCGAGCAAATCTTAGAGAAGATAATACTCAATACAATAGAAAAAAATAAGATCAGAACTCGCAACTACATAGAAAATAGTTGGGTCTGGCTTCAGAATCCCAATGAAGTCTTTAAGTCGTTAACCTATAATGGTTTTAGGAAAAACCTAGTTTAAAGGAGAATTGACTCTAGTCACAACTAGTATCACACATGAGGTGTGGGTATTAGGTTTCCCAGTTGTTAGAGTTCTCCCTTATATAGTCTTCAAATCAGGGCTTGCAATCAATGTTACCTTGGTAACGACGCATTCAATATACACCATTAGATGAAAACCTGATTAGATTCAAGCTAATATCTTTCAACTGTTACATTGTCTTAACTTGTTACACACAAATGAAATGTACCTATATTTAGATATAGGTAACCGTACCTAAACGTGTACACTTAGTTGGCTCAACAATAGTCAACCAAAGTTAACCATATGAACACTTTCATATCAACCTTGTTCATCTTAATCACAACTAGTTAAAATTGTTAAAGCATTGCTCGGTCGAAATTTCATGCGTTGCTATCTCAAGCATGTTTGTCAATATTAGTGATCAAACTATAAGTCTTGATTACTAGCCTATTAGAGCTATGGTCTTGGATTAGGATAGAAAGTGTAGTTGAGCTCAAGACTCCATGGTAATCATCATACAAGACGAAGGAATACTCAAGGAACTGGTGGATCTTCATCGACTAAAAGGTATGTGGAGACTTGAACTTATCTGTCACTCAAAAGTCTATTTACTCTATCTCCTACTCTTGAGACAAAAGTCGTTTTGATATATAGACTTTCATTATACACATTTTCTATTTCGAGTCGAGTTTATATCGCCTATCTATTTCTCGAAATGTGTGTTGGTAGGCTTTCGCTTTAGCCGAATTCATCTTTACCAAGTGACGAAAGCCATGTTATGTTTCAATCACTTTGAAAATTGCTTTGACGAAAAATGGTCTGTGAATAACGGCTATATAATGTTCTCTGAGAATATTTCAATGATTGAAATGAGAGTTTAGATTACATAACCATTGGTGGATATAAGCATTGTTGTGGAAACACATATATGCATAAGTCATATTCCTTGAACCAAAGTTTGCTAACTTTTTTGATCAAGTGAAGTTGGAAGTGGCGTGAGCCAAGTCCGCGAACTCAGTCCGCGAACTTGCGGAACTTCTCGGCCCGAGATTTTCTGCTGGAGTTTGTGTACTCCTTCCATGAGCTTAAGTCCGCGAACCCAGTCCGCGAACTTGAGCAGGTTATATCTAAAGTCGGTTGTTCTTGAACTAATGTTTAAATAAACTAAGAAATGCTTTTGCAAACCATGTCTATAAAGTTCGTGAACCGATTCGAGTGAATCAAATCGATTTTGCTTCAATTGTATCTTGTGTAGTTACATAAGATTTCCTTGCAATTGAACAACTCTCTAACTAGTTCATTTGAGTCATTTGAACTAGTTATGGTGAAGAAGAATAAGGTTGATATGAGAGTAATCAAATGGCTAACCATTTGGTTGACTTGTTGAACCAACAAATGTTAATGTTTGGGTACGGTTCATAAACCCAAAATTGGACATTTCATTTGTGTGTGACAAGCTAAGTTTTCGATCTAACGGTTGAGAAATATTAGCCTGAATCTAATCAGGTTTTCATCTAACGGTGAATATTGAATGCTTTTTTACTAAGCTAACATTGATTCCAAACCCTGATTTGAAAGTATATATAATGGAGAACTCTAGCAACTGGGAAACCTAATCCCCACACATTTTATGTGACACTAGTTCTGCTGATCTAGAGTCGATTCTCCTTTAACCTTTGGTTTCTTCTTCTAAACCAGGTTAACGAATTAAAGACTTTATTGGGATTGTGAAGCCAGACCGATACTACTTTTATCGTAGTTGTGTGATCTGATCTTGTTGTTTCTATCGTACGAGTACAATTGTAATAATTGGCTTGAGATTGATATCTCCGATAGGCAAGATAGAAAATTAATCACAAACAAACTTCGTCTCATCGTTTGTGATTCCGTAATATCTTTTTTTTCGCTGCGTCGATTAAGATTATTGTGAGGTGATTGATAATGCTGAGCTTTTCTTCGGGAATATAAGTCTGGTATTATTGATTGGTTCCTGTTCACCTTGATTTATCAAAAGACGGAACAAAACTCGTAGGTATATTCGTGGGAGACGGATTTATCTATTATCGTAGACTTTTCTGTGTGATACATATTTGTTTATTAAAGTCTTCGACTTTGGGTCGTAGCAACTCTTAGTTGTGGGTGAGATCAGCTAAAGGAATCAAGTGCACAATATCCTGCTGGGATCAGAGGCGTAGGAGCATAACTGTACCTTGGATCAATGTGAGATTGATTGAGGTTCAACTACAGTCCAGACCGAAGTTAGTTTGGAGTAGGCTAGTGTTAGAGCATAGCTCGGTCGACCTCGCATGCGTTGCTATCTCAAGCATGTTTGTCAATGTTAGTGATCAAAACTATAAGTCTTGATTTCTATCCTACATAGCTAAGTCTCGGACTAGGATAGAAAAGTGTAGTTGAGCTCAAGGACTTCATGGCGATTCATCATACAACGACGAAGATCTACTCAAGGAACCGTGGAACTTCATCAACAAAAAGGTATGTGGAGACTTGAACTTATCTATCACTCAAAAGTCTATCTCTTCCATCTCCTACTTCTTATGAGACAAAAGTCGTATGCTATATAGACTGGATCATACACATTTGATATTTCGAGCCGAGTATATCTCGCCTATCTATATCTCGAAATCATGTGTTGGTAAAGCGTTTCCCTTTGATCAAGTTTATCTTCACCTAGTGACGAAAGTCATGAAAAGTTTCAATTACTTTGAGAATTGCTCTGACGTGAAACGGTCTATGAATAGCGGCTATATAACGTCCTCTGAGAATGTCTCAATGATTGTAATGAGAGTTTAGATTACATAACCATGTATTCCTTAATCCGAAGTTTTCGAACTTTGTTGATTGAGAGAAACCGGAGGAATTGGCTTTGCCAAGCCCGCGAACTCAGTCCGCGAACTGACGGAAGTTCTTGTACCGAGAATTTCTGCAGGGATTTTCCAAAAACTCGTTTGCGTGTAATTCCACGAACTGGCGAAAGTCTCTTTGCCGAGATTTTCTGCTAAGTTTGGAAAACTCCACCGGTTGTCTTAAGTCCGCGAACTTGTTTGTGAGCTTAAGAGGTTATGATCTAAAGATGTGCTCTGAACATGAAACTTCAATTATTAATTCGCTTTATGCAAACCGTGGCTGTAAATTTCATGAGCCGATTCAATCGAATCGAATCATCTTTGTTTCAATTGTGTCTTGTGTAGTTACATAAGATTTCATAGCAATTGAACAACTCTTTAACTAGTTCATTTGAGTCAATTGAACTAGTTATGGTGAAGAAGAACAAGGTTAATATGAAATGCTCATATGGTTAACCTTTTGGGTTACTATGTTGAACCAACATACACGTACACGTTTGGACATGGTTTTGACAAACCCAGTAAACGTCTACCCAAGTGTGTGTGACAAGCTAAGTTTTCGATCTAACGGTTGAGAAATATTAGCTTGAATCTAAATCAGGTTTTCATCTAACGGTGAATATGGATTGCTTTGTAATTAAGGCAAAACCCTGATTTGAAGACTATATAAAGGAGACATCTAGCATTGTGCAAAACTAATCCCCACACGTCTGTGTGATACTAGTACGCTCGCTAGAGTCGATTCTCCTTTAACCTTTGGTTTTCTTCTCTAAAACCAGGTTAACGACTTAAAGATTTCATTGGGACTTTGAAGCCAGACCGATACTACTTTTATCGTAGTTGTGTGATCTGATCTTGCATCTTCTATCGTACGAGTACAATCTTTGATTGGCTTGAGATATTGAGAGTTCTCCGATAGGCAAGATAAAGAAGTCACAAACATGTTTGTTTCACTGTTTATGATTCCTCGACAAACCGCCTGTGTAGTCAGGAAGGATTGTAGATAGGTGATTGATTAATCTAGGCTGTTCTTCGGGAATATAAGACCTAATTATCAATTGGTTCCTGTTCACCTTGATTTCATATCTTAAGACGGAAAAAACCTAGGGTTTATCTGTGGGAGACAGATTTATCCTTTGATAGACTTTTTTGTGTGAGACAGATTTGTTTATTATCAAGTCTGCGATTTTGGGTTGCAGCAACTCTTGGTTGTGGGTGAGATCAGCTAAGGGAATCAAGTGCGCAGTATCCTGCTGGGATCAGAGGCGTAGAAGTACAATTGTACCTTGGATCGGTGGGAGACTGATTGGGGTTCAACTATAGTCCAGTCCGAAGTTAGCTTGGAGTAGGATAGTGTCTGTAGCGTCTTAATACAGTGTGTATTCAATCTGGACTAGTCCCGGGGGTTTTATGCATTTGCGGTTTCCTCGTTAACAAAACTTCGGGTGTCTGTGTTATTTCTTTTCCGCATTATATTTTATATAATTGAAATAATACAGGTTGTGCCTTCATGATCATCAATTGGAAATCCAACCTTTGGTTGTAGATTGATATTGATTGATCCTTGGACATTGGTCTTTGGTACCGTCCAAGTTATTCCTTGTATTTGATAAAGACTCGCTATTGATTTTAGTTTGAGTAAAAATCAAATCAAGAGAGAGATATTAACTCCTTGAGATACTTTTATCTAGATTGAGTTTGACTGTCTAGTTGATTCTCTAGCAAAGTATTTCGGAGTTAGTCCATACAGATTTCTAAGCAAAATATTGGGTGGTGTTGTTAGACCCCCGCTTTTTCAATTGGTATCAGAGCAGGCAAACACGTTCAAGACCTTACAAGTCTGTGTTTGTAGCGATCTGACTCTATGGACAGTAGTGTTATCTCAATAAATGCACCACCAGATCCAGGGATTTCAGAATTCACTTCCATGACTGATTTAATAAAATCTGTAGAAGAAATTCTATCTAAACCTCCACCAGGTTTAAAATCCCTTGAAGTGTTTTCAGGGCTTGAAAAGAAGCTTGAGAGCTTATCTCTTGATGTTGAGTTATACCTCCAGAAAGAGCAAGAATCTCTTGACAGGCTAAATCAAGTTATGATGAATAATATTCATGTTGAGATTGATATTGATTTACTAATCAGTGAGAGCAATGCTCCTCCTCTGCGTAAACCAATTAGTTGTCATAAACTAAACGAATTACAAGAGGAGATTAAATATCAGTTATCTGAGTGTATCACCTCAAAGCATGAATTGATTCGTTGCTTAATTCCTGATACTTCCTATCAAGATAGTAGTATTGTCTTCTTTTATGAAGAATCTAGGACGTCTCTTTTTATCAAAAGAGTTTCCTTTCGCAGTACTAAAAACTATCTGCAGAAACTGTTTTTTATAAGTTGGAAAACAAGAAATTATAAACACAAATCTTTTTGGGTTCTCTTGAAGTTCTTTGATAGACTTATAAAAACAGTTCCTAGGGTGTTTCTCAACACTATAAGATTTAAGAGTTGTTGGAAAAAAACTCTTTCTTGGTGCCATGGTGAGCAAGATATTGTTCACCTCAACACAACTTATTTGTGTTGAAAGTGCATCCTCACCAAGAAATGCCCTGCTATGTATACGGTGAGGGAAGCACAACGATTGGGGCGCACAGATTATATTCGGTAAGGCTGTAGAATTCAAGTGGAGTTTCTAAAAATGTATGTCTATAAACTTGAGAAATTTTTATGTTTTTATTACTTGTTTGAGTACTTATAATGATCCATGTACCTTTCTTATCGTTCATTTCTACCTAACTTGATCTGTGTTTAAGGTTCTTAAATGTTTAGGTTTGAAAACATTAGTTCCGGATGTTTGGACTTCATGGTACACATACCAAGTATGCATAACATCATTTAAAGCCAAAATCCATGGGTTTAAGTTCGCAAACCCCGTCTGCAGACTGCTCCAGGATACGAAAATTCGTTTGCAAACCCGTATGCATACTTGACGTCGATATTCGGTAAATTTGTTTTGTCCGTGACTTCTTCGTCCGAACTCGGAATGACCTCATTCTTTTTGCACTCTCTTCCTATTTGAATTCTCTTCAAAATGGAGATGAGAATTCTTGAATTTGGATGAGTTAAGATTGGTATTTGTCTTGTATCTTGTTTTTGAGTTTTTTGCTCCGTTTCGTTGCACTTGTTCCACTTCTCTTGAACTTGGGCACTTGGATTCTTGGAGTACTACTCTTCTAAGCTAATTTGTAGATTTTACAAGAATGTTGTTTGTGAATCACAAAGAAGGAAGTTCAAGAATGGAAAGTAGTACGCGGTGCTACGGAATTCTTGAATGTTCACAATCATCCTATGTGAACTATGGTGCATGGTCGTTATTTACTTTGTATATTCTTCTTTGTTAAGAAAATCTTTTTATATGCCTTTGGTAGATATTCTTGGTATAAATCCGGTCGAAAAATATTGATTCTACTCTCTAAGGACAAATCATCTTATATGTGCATTACGAGTTTGTCTTGATGCCTAGGAAACTTCTTATGAGAATTTATTCTTGTTTTTGAGAAGGATTACTAGAGTTTGGAATAGAAAATATTGTGATTACACATAGCTATGTCCAACCTTTTCATCTTCATGTTTTTAGATTTATTTGTTTAAATTCTAAAACTTTTTGGGAGATGATTTTTGCAGTATTAATCTGTTTGATTTTGATGTATTGCAATACTTTTATGGGATATGTATTGTTGCGTCCGTGAATTTGAAGGTCCCATATATTGTCAAACGTAAATTCGTTCATGAATTGGTATTCGTATTAATGAAAGGACGAATGGACTTTTGACAAATACAAAAGTTATGCCTATGCAGTCATTTACTTGATGGAAAATAGGATAAAGTCTTTTGTGTGACAAGGATAAAGTCTATTATGTCATTATGCAAATAGTGATGGAAAGATAGAATAGATCCTTGTATGTATTCCACGATATTGATCTTCTTTGATCCATTCTTTTTGTATTACCGTGAAGGCTCCATTGTGTGTCTTATGTTGAGCACGATACAACTAAGTCGATTATTCTTATTGGCTTTGATGGTTGTTCCATAAGATGTTATATGTTGAGCATTATGAACTAAATTAATCATCTTGGTTGGTTATTTAGTTATTTGCTCCGAAAGTCTTCTTTTGTCGAGCAAAAATTTTGAAAATTAAATTGATTATTTTCGTGATTAGTTTGGTTGTTTTTATTCCAATTAGATCAATTATGGGTTCTCTTGTAATTAGTCTAGTTGAGTTTTCATATATTCCACAAGTTCTTGTGTTGAGTATATGAACGGCTATACTAACTATGTTCTATTGGTTGATGTAGTCGTATATTCTGTAAGATTTTCCTTATGTTGAGTATGTGAACGATTAAGTTAGTCATCTCTGTATGATTACCTTAGTCGTAGCTCCGTAAGTTTACTTATGTTGAGCACAATCAATTAAATTTATCACTTTTGTGGTTTGATTTAGTTGCGTATTCCAATTAAATTAACCATGGGTTTACTTGTGATTAATTGATTGAGTTTTGGATATAGAAAATCATTTTCCTATAGTTTTTGGTGTCCAATTAAAAATATTTCTTTTCCTTCGAAATTAAGGTCACTCTTGTTGTTCTCTCGGGAATGACATCAAATGGGGGAGAGTTCTTTTGAACTTGTGCTTAATGGTAATATCTTGCGGGGTGTGCGGATGTGGAATTTTATAGGGGTTATCTTGTATCTTAAAACTCCTTGATGAATTCATTTAGCTTCGACTTTATGATTGCATCTAAATTAAGTTGGTATGTATTTTTATTTTAGTCTATGAAATGGCTCTTGTGGAAATTTCATTATGATCCCGTTCTTGTACCTTTGCCAATTTTATTGACAAAAAGGGGGAGAAATATTGTAGTTCACACTACAAATACATATGGTTTTTGTATCATTGTGTAAGGGGGAGTGGTAGGCTTCTAAAAGGTCCTACAAATTATAACCGCAAGTGCACGGTGTCGAAAGTGGCAAATGTGCAAGTACGGGTCGAACCACAGAGACTTCGGTGTGTATTGAAGTGAAGAAACAAGTGACAGTAAACCAAAGAAGCAGTGAATGACAGTGGCAAAGGAACAAAGAAAAATCAGTGGCAATGAATAAGAAAAACTTAACCAAAACAGAACATGGGAGAGAAATTGTGGATGGGAATGAAGTGTATGGAGATGGATGAGAATTATCCTTCACCTAGCTAGTTCACCTTGGTTACATCCCTGTCATGTGGCTAGTTAACTACCTAAAGTCCTTGGATAACCCCTAGCATTGCCTATCTGATTAAAGCATAGGCAATCACAGGTCATTTAGGTTCTAGGTCTCTAACTAATATGGCTTTGTGAATCCCTTAGATTATCACTAACTCCTAGCATTAATGGTCTGTTTAAAGCACCACTAATCACAAGCCAGTGAACCTTTGGAATGTTACTAACCTAAATGTTTTGAGCTCAACAGGGTCTAACCCAAATGGCTAACCAACAAAGTTCAGTTGTCTTCTCTAAGATTTAAACAGGGAAATTACAGGATCATGTGAAGAAACATTACATACATAGAACTTAACACAAACATAACATGAAAAATACATTCACATGATGAAACTGATATTTAATTGAAGAAACTAACATTTAAACAAAACCTAAGAACTAAACAGTGAAGCATAAGTTGAAATTGGAAAACAAAGAAATCTAAAACTAAATCTAATTGACACACTGGCTAGTCCAGGCATACCTAATAACAACACCCAAAGCTTCAATTTATACATGCGAGCTCAAAAAAATCAAAATCCCCAAAAATTAGGGTTTCACCAAAAACGAAATTCACTCACCTAACTCTCTGATTTCATCTCAATAGTCTCGACCCATGCTTCCTTCTCTTCTTCTCCTACTTTTCCCATGCTCTAATTACAACTCTATTCCAACCTAATCTACCAATTTCACCTCTAGGGTTTCTGATATCGGTGATGTGTGAAATTGATAGATTAGAAGGCTATAAAGTAGGTGAAAGTGGTAGTAATGATGGGGTTTAGGGTTGGTAGGAGCCATGATGGCTTTGGTGGTGGATGTGGTGGTGGCAGACGGAGCAGGTGGTGGTGATGGCGTCACTGTGCACAGAAGGGGGGAGAAGAGGATGGGTTCGATATTTTTGGAGTAGGGGGTGTTTGGTTGGGATGGTATAGGGTTAGGTTGTTCGAGTGTGAGGCGGGTACAGCAAATCTTGATGTCTTGCGAAGCTGAGCCGTGGGATAATATCTTCTGGGACGGATCTAACGGCGAGATGGAGACAGATCATGAGCGACCGTTGGATGCCTGATACAACGAAACTGACGGCTCAAGATGGAGTTAGGTGCTGTAGTGTTAGACAGGAGCTTCAGACTTTGATGTAATGGCGATGCTGCGACCGTAGGATGCTGAGATGATCCAATCTGACGGCTAGAAAGGGAAACGGGTATGGATATATGAAATGGACTTGGGTGAGGGTTTTGGGCATTGGGTATGCCAAGCCCATATCTTCTTTAAGAACAATTCTTCCTCTTCAAGCCCACTTCTAGCCTTTTGGTCTTGTGCACAACATTCTTCGCGGCTTCCTTGTGTAATTCCTCCCGGCTTTTCACCGCTTTTCTGCTCTTTTCCGCTCCGCTATTCATCCAAACTTTATTTATTACCTAAAAATACAAAATTAATTAATAAAAATATTTATTCTTGAAAACAATGAAAATACAGAATATGGGATAAAATGTAGAATTAATGCACAAAAGATGAGTTAAATGCCAAGAAAAATATATAAAAAAATGCACTTTTTAGCACTCATCAAATACCCCCAAACCTGAATTTTACTTGTCCTCAAGTAAAACAAAACTAAGGAAATCCTACCTATACCACTGTCGCTGGTCTCTCGAATGCATTTAGCATATGCACTAAGCCTTTTAAACCACTAAGTGTCCCTAGTGGACGAGTGAAGTCTCGTGAAGGTTTGCTTAGAACGTACCTACAAAGTTCTAGGACAAAATATAAGCTCAGATTCCATCAAATGTGACATGTGCAAGACAGTAGAAGCTCACAGAAAAATGGAGATGTCAATCTAGCTATCTAAGGCACAATCCTAGCACTGATAAAAAATAAAGACATGTGATAAGAGTGTAAAGTGTATCTACACATGTGTAAAGAAAGATCGGATGTTATGACTACTAATCACCAAGAGATAGTTTCTCAGGCTAAGAATCGAGGTCGAAATCTAGCTAGCTGTCCGGACTTTACGAGAATTGTGAATGAGTTGGAGGTATTTCACAATTAATCGCGTTGTACATCAATGGCATGCACCCTTCCTTGCTTATTACAATAAAACAAAAGATGACTCTTTACATGACTCTTATTTACATTGACTACTCTCTTTTATTTTTGGATAAGAGAGAACTATTTTCTTGACATGACACAAATGGAATTTGAATACTTGATTTTTTTTTATTTATTTATTTTTTTTTTTTTTGGAACAAGGAAACACTTTTGATACATAAGGAAAAAGAAACAAAAAATTACATGACACTTTGCAAGAGGTAGCCCTTTTTGATGCACCCAGTTAAATTCGATGGTTGTTTTTCTTAATGTAACCTCCACCTTCTATCCCAACCAACCAAAGAACAAGCTAGTCAAGTTTCGTTCAGTATTCTAAAGTGATTGGCAACTAAAACTTCCAATAGAACACCTCAAGGATAAGGCTATACATGTATTGGTAGATCGTGCGCGTGCAAGTTTCTTATCACATGTAAATTGTGCTAGAATCAGGGGTGCCTAAATATCTAGACTAAGAATCCTAATAAAAATACATATTTGCACAAGAGTCAACATTTCAAGGTAAATGAGCTCGATTTTTATGATTTTTCATTTTTTTAATTTTTTTGGAATTTTTTAAATTTTTTCAAAAAGAGGGAGTTCTGTTTTCAATTATAACATGTTATCGTGGTATCTACTCTATACCCCCAAACCTAAACTAAACATTGTCCTCAATGTTTCTAATGATAAACATATTCATAACTTGGACAAATCAGAAGAACATGTTGAGTTTTGAGAGAAAGGAAAGAGATTACCCGATTTGACGAAAGAAAGAACCGAACTCCATTGTTCATGGTTAGAATCCAACATATTTCAGCCGCGATCACCATGGAGTAGCAAAATATAAAGAAAACATAAAATTTCACTAAAAACTACCTACCAGATTATATACAAAAAATTCACTATATATATAAAGTCTAAAGAGTTGAGGATCAACCCAAAAGACAAAGTGTTGAAACATAGACAGTTTCAAAACACTAAAATTGGACTGAAATGAGAGCGAGAGTGAAAAACCGGATGAATCACCCCCAAACCTGTAATTTTCAGCAGGTTTACTTTTAAGCACAAAATCTTTCCATTTTAGGGGTGCAGGATTCACAAGGTCTAACTCAAAATGGACTTTGTTTGGGATGGAAAAACATGCATATTCCAACTGTGGCTCCTTAAAAGTATTGTATTTAGATGCAAAATAGTCCAAGAGGACTTGAGAGGCACACAGTTCCAATCCTAGGTTGGGAATCTTCAGAAAAGTTGGTTTAAAATTTTTGTTACAAACCAAATCTAGGTTGGGTGGAATAATCTCAATCTGTGACTTAGGCAAGAAGGTGACATCTAAGTTTCTCACATGCATGAGATCAAAAGTACCAATATTATCAGTCACATCAGCATTTTCTAAATCATAATCAAGTTGTGTAGCATGCTCATCATCACAACACAATTTCACAAGTCCAAATTCAGAATCATGGTTATCCGAAATATCCAAATTAACATCAAAAGAAGCAATATATTGTGGCTTAGGTATGGAATCAGACACATCAACTATATTTTCATGCATAGGATCATTAGTGTCAACAGAAGATTCAACATTACCTAAGTCATGCTCTTCACAGGATAACTGCACAATATCTAAATCAGTAGCCTCATCACATGTATATGGAATACTAGAAGAAACATCATTCATGAAGGTCGGGGCAGAAAAGCCTAATGTATTTGAACCCAAAGGTTCCATAACATTTTCAGCATAGACATGTTCTTCTAATATAACATCATCATAATCATCATCATCACAAATACATGAAAATCCTACTTTGTCAAAACCATTAGTGTTTTTCGTCCATACATCTGCCTCTAAAATAGGTGAATATGGATTGACATTTTCAGCAATAGGGTATGAAACACTATCTCCAGAATTAAGCTCATTGGGAAAATCAACATCTGACTCATGGTGATTACCCATATCATGTGGCATGGTCCTAGTTTCCCTATAGGTTTCCCACTGATGGGTTTTCTCTGCAACTTCAGCTAGAAATAACCATGCATCGTCCACAGTTTTATCAATGAATTCACCATTACACATAGATTCAACCAAGGCTCGAGACTTAAAGTCTAGTCCCTCATAAAGAATGGCGACCAGTCTCCACTTCTCGAGGCCATGATGAGGACACTCAAACAACAAATCATTAAATCGTTCAAAATAATGAAAAAGTGTTTCTCCATCTAACTGGACAAAACAATTAATACTTCGACGAATAGAGATGGTCCTATGATGTGGAAAGAACTTTCCGACAAATTGATTTGTGAGTTGGTCCCAAGTGGTGATTGACTGCGGTCTCAAACCGTAAAACCATGTTTTGGCCCTTTCCTTTAGAGAAAATGTAAACAAACGCAATTTCAGAGAGTCTTCGGACATATGATCAGGTTGCATAGTCCGACAAATTTGTTCAAACTCTCTTACATGAGTATAGGGGTTCTCAGAATCGAACCCTCGAAATATAGGAAGTATTTGTATCATGCTTGCATTTATTTTAAAAGGGTTATTGGTTTGAGGTAAGACAATACATGATAATGGAATTTTTATTGTGGGATACATGTATTCATGGAGAGCACGAGGTTGGCCCATATTGAAAAGACACAAAGCCCACTATTTGGTTTTAATGGGTTTTCAAAAATTTGGTTTTTTATGGGAAAATTTTGGTTTTGATGGGAATGAAAAACATTTGGTTTTTGATGGGAAACATTTGGTTTTTATGGGTTTTGAAAAGAAAATTTTGGTTTTTAAAGAGGGAGAAAAATTTTGGTTTTTGAAATAAGGAGCAAATTTTTTTTTTTAGTTAAGTTTGGTTCACAAAAGAGGCAAGCCCAAAATCCAAAAAGTTAAGTTTAGAGCAAGCCCACTATTAAGAAACTACAAGCCTAACAAACAACTAAATTACAAGCCCAAATAAAGAAAGAAATAAAAATAAAACTAATTATTACAAACCCACAAAAAAAAAGAAAATAAAACTAAAATTATTACAATCCCAAATAAAAATAAAATAAAAGAAATAAAATTAAAATAATTATTACATGCCCAAAAAGATAATTACAATCACAAGCCCAAAAGAGAATAACAATACAAACCAAAAAAATTACAAGCCCAAAAAATTTGGGTTTGGGTTTAGGCTTACCTTTTTGGAGGGAAGCCCAGTTGGGCTTTTATCCCTTTTCTTAAGTTGCACAAGCCCAGTTGGGCTTTGGATCTTCCTAAACTTTTGTTGGAGAGGCCCAGTTGGGCTTTGGCTTTCCTTTGGCTTTACAACAGAAACCCAGTTGGGTCAACCCATCAGCACCAGGCAGCTTGGAGAAGGCAGCACCAGCAAGAATGGCTAGCTGTACCAGGTTCACTCCAACTGCACCAGGGCAGCCTAGCAGGCAGAAGTAGCAGCAGCAGCAGGGAGAAGAAGAAAGTAGCAGCACAGCTGCAGCAACAACAGCAAGAGCACCAGAGGCTCAGCACCAGCAGCAGCAAGTGGCAAGCCCAGCAGCAACAGCACAGCAGCAGAGGCTGGCAGCAGCAGCAACACCTGTTGGCTCAAAAAGAGAAGTAAGTTTCTCTTTAAAAAGAAGCAATGAGGGATCAATACAACAGTGATATGCAAACTAAGATGCAAACTAATATGCAATATGCAAGATGCTAATGCAAGTTACACTAAGATGCAGTTAACCTAAGATGCAATGCAAAACAGTAAGATGCACAGCAAGTTATGCAAAAACAGCAAACTAAGATACAAGAAAAACTTCAACAAAACAACAGCCAAGTCCCCGGCAACGGCGCCAAAAACTTGGTAGGCTTCTAAAAGGTCCTACAAATTATAACCGCAAGTGCACGGTGTCGAAAGTGGCAAATGTGCAAGTACGGGTCGAACCACAGAGACTTGGGTGTGTATTGAAGTGAAGAAACAAGAGACAATAAACCAAAGAAGCAGTGAATGACAGTGGCAAAGGAACAAAGAAAAATCAGTGGCAATGAATAAGAAAAACTTAACCAAAACAGAACATGGGAGAGAAATTGTGGATGGGAATGAAGTGTATGGAGATGGATGAGAATTATCCTTCACCTAGCTAGTTCACCTTGGTTACATCCCTGTCATGTGGCTAGTTAACTACCTAAAGTCCTTGGATAACCCCTAGCATTGCCTATCTGATTAAAGCATAGGCAATCACAGGTCATTTAGGTTCTAGGTCTCTAACTAATATGGCTTTGTGAATCCCTTAGATTATCACTAACTCCTAGCATTAATGGTCTGTTTAAAGCACCACTAATCACAAGCCAGAAGGGGGGAGAAGAGGATGGGTTCGATATTTTTGGAGTAGGGGGTGTTTGGTTGGGATGGTATAGGGTTAGGTTGTTCGAGTGTGAGGCGGGTACAGCAAATCTTGATGTCTTGCGAAGCTGAGCCGTGGGATAATATCTTCTGGGACGGATCTAACGGCGAGATGGAGACAAATCATGAGCGACCGTTGGATGCCTGATACAACGAAACTGACGGCTCAAGATGGAGTTAGGTGCTGTAGTGTTAGACAGGAGCTTCAGACTTTGATGTAATGGCGATGCTGCGACCGTAGGATGCTGAGATGATCCAATCTGACGGCTAGAAAGGGAAACGGGTATGGATATAGGAAATGGACTTGGGTGAGGGTTTTGTGCATTGGGTATGCCAAGCCCATATCTTCTTTAAGAACAATTCTTCCTCTTCAAGCCCACTTCTAGCCTTTTGGTCTTGTGCACAACATTCTTCGCGGCTTCCTTGTGTAATTCCTCCCGGATTTTCACCGCTTTTCTGCTCTTTTCCGCTCCGCTATTCATCCAAACTTTATTTATTATCTAAAAATGCAAAATTAATTAATAAAAATATTTATTCTTGAAAACAATGAAAATACAGAATATGGGATAAAATGTAGAATTAATGCACAAAATATGAGTTAAATGCCAAGAAAAATATATAAAAAAATGCACTTTTTAGCACTCATCAGGGAGTGGTTTCCATGATCGAGATGGAGTATTGACTAAGGGGGAGTGATACATATCACCATAGTATTATTGTTAAAGTCTTGATACAATTGGACTTTGATGTTACATAATAATACTATGACACTGTATAATAATGATCGAGAATCTCGATTTCTCTCATTGTTATAGCTACGGATCTTCAACAACGGTGATGTTAAACTTACAACCTTTAGGATCATTGGAGTACTTGGAAGGACGACGATTTCAGGGAACGTTGAAGATTAGATTATGGAATAGGAGCCACTAAAGTTAATCTTTTTTGTATTCCATATGTATTAATAGTTTTGTCACTGAAATTGACAAAGGGGGAGATTGTTAGAGCATAGCACGGTCGACCTCGCATGCATTGCTATCTCAAGCATGTTTGTCAATGTTAGTGATCAAAACTATAAGTCTTGATTTCTAGCCTACATAGCTAAGTCTCGGACTAGGATAGAAAAGTGTACTTGAGCTCAAGGACTTCATGGCGATTCATCATACAACGACGAAGATCTACTCAAGGAATCGTGTAACTTCATCAAAAAAAAGGTATGTGGAGACTTGAACTTATCTATCACTCAAAAGTATATCTCTTCTATCTCCTACTTCTTATGAGACAAAAGTCGTATGCTATATAGAATGGATCATACACATTTGATATTTCGAGCCGAGTATATCTCGCCTATCTATATCTCGAAATCATGTGTTGGTAAAGCGTTTCGCTTTGATCAAGTTTATCTTCACCTAGTGACGAAAGTCATGAAAAGTTTCAATTACTTTGAGAATTGCTCTGACGCGAAACGGTCTGTGAATAACGGCTATATAACGTCCTCTGAGAATGTCTCAATGATTGGAATGAGAGTTTAGATTACATAACCATGTACTCCTTAATCCGAAGTTTTTGAACTTTGTTGATTGTGAGAAACCGAAGGAATTGGCTTTTCCAAGTCCGCGAACCCAGTCTGCAAACTGACAGAAGTTCTTGTACCGAGAGTTTCTGCTGGTATTTTCCAAAAACTCGTTTGCGTGTAAGTCCGCAAACTCATTCCGCGAACCTAGTCCGCGAACTGGCGAAAGTCTCTTTGCCGAGATTTTCTGCTGAGTTTGGAAAACTCCACCGGTTGTCTTAAGTCCGCGAACTTGTTTGTGAGCTTAAGAGGTTATGATCTAAAGATGTGCTCTGAACATGAAACTTAAATTAGTAAGGAATGCTTTATGCAAACCGTGGCTATAAAGTTCATGAGCCGAGTCAATCGAATCGAATCATCTTTGTTTCAGTTGTGTCTTGTGTAGTTACACAAGATCTCATAGCAGTTGAACAACTCTTTAACTAGTTCATTTGAGTCAATTGAACTAGTTATGGTGAAGAAGAACAAGGTTAATATGAAATGCACTTATGGTTAACCTTTTGGGTTACTATGTTGAACCAACATACACGCACACGTTTGGGCATGGTTTTCACAAAACCAGTAAACGTCTACCCAAGTGTGTGTGACAATCTAAGTTTTCGATCTAACGGTTGAGAAATATTAGCTTGAATCTAAATTAGGTTTTCATCTAACGGTGAATATGGATTGCTTTGTAACTAAGGCAAAACCCTGATTTGAAGGCTATATAAAGGAGACATCTAGCATTGTGCAAAACTAATCCCCACACGTCTGTGTGATACTAGTACGCTCGCTAGAGTCGATTCTCCTTTAACCTTTGGTTTTCTTCTCTAAAACCAGGTTAACGACTTAAATACTTCATTGGGATTGTGAATCCAGACCGATACTACTTTTATCGTAGTTGTGTGATCTGATCTTGCATCTTCTATCGTACGAGTACAATCTTTGATTGGCTTGTGATCATGAGAGTTCTATGATAGGCAAGATAAAGAAGTCACAAACATCTTCATCTCACTGTTTGTGATTCCTCGACAAACCGCCTGTGTAGTCAGGAAGGATTGTAGAGAGGTGATTAATTAATCTAGGTTGTTCTTCGGGAATATAAGACCGGATTATCAATTGGTTCATGTTCACATTAATTTCATATCTTAAGACGGAACAAAACCTAGGGTTTATCTGTGGGAGACAGATTTATCCTTTGATAGACTTTTCTGTGTGAGACAGATTTGTTTATTATCAAGTCTGCGATTTTGGGTTGCAGCAACTCTTGGTTGTGGTCGAGATCAGCTAAGGGAATCAAGTGCGCAGTATCCTTCTGGGATCAGAGGCGTAGGAGTACATTTGTACCTTGGATCGGTGGGAGACTGATTGGGGTTCAACTATAGTCCAGTCCGAAGTTAACTTGGAGTAGGCTAGTGTCTGTAGCGGCTTAATACAGTGTGTATTCAATCTGGACTAAGTCTCTGGGTTTTTCTGCATTTGCGGTTTCCTCGTTAAACAAATTCTGGTGTCTGTGTTATCTGTTCCGCATTATATTTTTTTATATAATTGAAATATCACAGGTTGTGCGTTGTTCAATCAATTAAAATATCCGACCTTTTAGGTTGTTGATTTAAATTGATTGACACTTGGATATTTGTTTTGGTACCATCCAAGTTTTATCTCTAGTATTTGATAAAAACTCGCAGATTTCTATTTGCTTGAGTATATATCAAATCGACAGATTGAGATATAAACTCTTTGATATACTTTTTATCTAGATTGAGTCTGACTGTCTAGTTGATTCTCTAGAAAGTATATTAGAGTTGTCCATACAGATTGATAAGCGAAATATTGGGTGTGGTTGTTAGACCCCCGCTTTTTCAATTGGTATCAGAGCAGGCAAACACGTTTAAGACCTTACAAGTCTGTGTTTGCAGCGATCTGACTATATGGACAGTAAAGTCTCTAGAAACGCTTCACCGGGATTAAAAACCAATCGTGGAAAAATTTCTAATGAACTGGATATTCTCCAGAAAAAGTTGGATGAACAAATCCAGATCAACTCTGATCTCATAGCAGAAATTGCAATGCTTAAGGATTTGAAATCTGTCAAAATCTCTTTAATGGATTTGAATAACTCCAGTTGTTCCTCTCTGAAGAACAGTCATAAGTCAGGTAGTGTACAACGTTCGCAAGTTGTCAAAACTGATATGACTCAGAACTTTTCGGATAATTCCAAAGGTGTTGGCCTATGTTTGTTTTGCGATTCCTCTAATCACTTTCAACATACTTGTATGTCCTTCCAAAAGAGCCTGAAATTTGCAAGTAATCTTCACACGAAAACTAAACAACTTAGTGCTTTTCTAAAAGGACGTACAAAACTATCAGGAAATCCTAAACAGGAAAGTACTAACAGTATGTGAGCTTTTGCTTTAAAATCAACATTACCCTTTCAATGGTTTCTTGACAGTGGATGTAGCAGACATATGACAGGTGATCTCACATGGTTTGTTTCGTCTGACGACTATAAAGGAGGACCAGTAACTTTCGGAGATGGGAGTTGTTGCTACATTAGCAAGAAAGGGACGATCAAATTGCCCGGCGTACCTGAAATTTATGATGTAGTATACGTAAAACATATGACTGCAAATCTTCTTTCTATTAGTCAAATCTGTGACAAAGGCCATCGAGTTGTCTTCAATGCAAATGGATGTGACATTGTAGACAAAACTGGAAAAGTAATTTTTCAAGGAACTCGTGGCAAAAACAATTGTCATCTTCTTGATACTCAGTTTAGTAATTGTTGCAATTTGACTAAGGTGGAATCCACACATCTTTGGCATGAGCGTTTTGGTCACATCAATTATCGTCTTCTAACTAAGATCATTGACAAAGACCTTGTTAGAGGCGTTCCCAAAATCAATGCAAAGATTGAAGGTGTATGTGGTGCCTGTCAAAAGGGTAAACAAACGAAAGTTCACCATAAATCATCTCGAGATATTCTCACTAAAGCTCCACTTGATTTAATTCATATGGACCTCTTCGTACCAATTCAACAACCTACGGTTGCTGGTAAGAAGTATGCTTTAGTTATGGTAGATGATTACACTAGATTCACATGGGTTGCATTCCTATCTCATAAGAATGAAACCCTTGGTGAATTCAAGATTATTATTAAAAGAATCCAGGACGAACAAGGTCGCAAACTAAAGAAAATTAGGAGCGACCGTGGAACTGAATTCAAAGACACCAAGGTGTTTGAATTTTGTGACGAACTGGGGATCATTCAACAATACTCACCACCCATTACTCCTCAAGCTAATGGAGTTGCAGAAAGAAAGAATATGAACATTCAGGAAATGGCCAGGGTAATGCTCCATAACAAAAACTTACCTCTAAGGTTTTGGGGAGAAGCTGTTTTTACAGCACGTTATTTGATCAACCGTGTTTATTTACGGTCTAAAACCCTTAACACTCCTTATGAGTTGTGGTATAGTAGAAAACCCAATCTGCACTATCTTAGAGTGTTCGGAAGCAAATGCTACATTCTTAAAGATCGAGAACACGGAGGGAAATTTGATACCAAAAGTGATGAAGGTATCTTTCTTGGATATGCCTCTGATAGCCGTGGGTTTAGAGTATTTAATCTCAGAACTCAGGTCATAATGGAATCTGTTAATGTTATCATCGACGATATTAGTGATTTTCATCATGATAATCCTCCTGCTGAATTGCCTCCAACCGAGACAATTGAGAAAGTCAAAGAAATACCAGAATCAGCTGAAGTTATCCCAACTGTTGTTGATCCTGATATTTCTAGTGACGAGGAGAAGAGCAATTATCAGGCTACTCCTGATGAACAAGAACGTATCCCTCCACGACACCTCTGGGTTCAAAGAAATCATGATCCTAACAATATTATTGGAGGAAGAAATTCTACAGCTAAGACTAGAGGGAAACTTCGAAACTTGTGCAATTTTGGTTGTTATCTGTCACAAGTAGAACCAAGAAATATTGATGAGGCTCTGAACGATCCCTTTTGGGTGAATGCAATGCATGAAGAGTTAAATCAATTTCAAAGAGAAGACGTATGGGAACTCGTACCTTGTCCCTCCAATGTTAATATTTTTGGAACAAAATGGATATTCAAGAAAAAGTCTGATGAATTTGGCACAATAATCAGAAATAAAGCCAGACTTGTCGCTCAAGGATACTCACAAATTGAAGGTATCGACTTTGACGAAACCTTTGCTCCTGTGGCATGCCTTGAGTCCATTAGACTTTATTTAGCTCATGCTTGTTTTCTCAAGGTTAAGCTTTTCCAAATGGATGTTAAATCCGCGTTCCTAAAAGGAATTCTAAAGGAAGAAGTTTATGTTGCTCAACCTAAAGGATTTGAAAACCTTGATTTCCCAGATCATGTTCTTAAGCTCAAAAAGGCATTATATGGGTTAAAACAAGCACCTAGAGCCTGGTTTGAAAAACTTACCACTTCTCTTATTAGAAAAGGTTTTTCAAGAGGCGGAGCTGATAAAACCTTATTTACCAAATGGAGTGGTAAAGATGTTGTCATTGCTCAAGTCTTTGTAGATGATATCATCTATGGTTCAACTTCTGAAAAATTTGCAAAGGACTTCCAAGTCTCTCTTGCTAAAGAATTTGAAATGAGCAATGTTGGTGAATTAAAATTCTTCTTAGGGTTACAAATTCAACAATATAAGGATGGAATTTACTATCCCAAGAAAAGTATGCCAGGGATCTTGTGTCTAAATTCGGTTTGGATAAGTCAACTCCAAAACTGACACCTATGCCCACTACTGGTAAACTGCACAGAGATGAGAAAGGAGCAAAAGTGGATCAAAAATTGTATCGATCTATTATTGGTAGCCTTTTATATCTTGCAGCCACTAGACCTGATATTTCTTTTAGTGTTGGTTGTTGTGCTAGATTTCAGGCTAATCCAAAGGAATCTTATCTTGTAGCTGCAAAAAGAATCATACGACATGTCAATCACACTGTCGGGTATGGTCTGTCTTATACTTTTGATACTAACACTGATCTTTCTGCTTATTCAGATGTTAATTGGGCAAGATGTGTAGAAGACAGAAAAAGTACATCAGGGGGTTTCTACTATGTATGACTGAATCTTGTGGCTTGGCATAGCAAGAAACAAAATTCACAGTCCCTGTCTACATGTAAAGCAGAATATATTGCTCCTGGTTTATGTTGCACTCAACTCCTATGGATGAAACAAATGCTAGATGATTATGGAATTGATACTGGAATAACGAAGATCTTTTGTGATAACTCTAGTGCGATTCGAATTACTGAGAATCTCGTTGAGCACTCAAGAACAAAGCACATTGACATAAGGTACCATTTTATTCGAGATCTTTATGAAAATGGTATCATAAGCATGGATTTTGTGCCTTCCGAACAACAATTGGATGATATTCTCACCAAACCACTAGACACTGCCACCTTTCAACACTTCCGGCAGTCTGTTGGTGTTGTTTTGGTTCATTAATTGTTTCCATGACTCTTGCCTCTGTGCTTATCTCGATATTTTGGGCAATTGAGTTTGAAACTCCAGTAAGTGTTACTACAATTCTATTTTTGTCTTCATAGGAATTTTTTTCTGTTCTTTGTGTTGTGTGTCAAAAGAAATCCTTCTTTTCTTTCGAAATTAAGGTCGCTCTTGAAAAAGTGGGGGTACAACAACCACACCCAATATTTCGTTTAGCAATCTGTATGGACAAACTCCAATATACTTTCTAGAGAATCAACTAGACAGTCAGACTCAATCTAGATAAAAGTATATCAAAGAGTTTATATCTCAATCTCTCAATTTGATCTTTACTCAAGCAAATAGAAATCTGCGAGTTTTTATCAAAGAGAGATAACTTGGATGGTACCAAATACCAATATCCAAGTATCAATCAATTTAAATCAATAACCAAAAGGTCGGATATTCTAATTGATTGAACAAAGCACAACCTATGACATTTCAATTATATAACAAAATATAATTCGGAAAAGAAATAACACAGACACCATAATTTTGTTAACGAGGAAACCGCAAATGCAGAAAAACCCAGGGACCTAGTCCAGATTGAACACACACTGTATTAAGCCGCTACAGACACTAGCCTAATCCAAACTAACTTCGGTCTGGACTGTAGTTGAACCCCAATCAATCTCACACTGATCCAAGGTACAGTTATGCTCCTACGTCTCTGATCCCAGCAGGATACTGCGCACTTGATTCCCTTAGTTGATCTCACCCACAACTAAGAGTTGCTACGACCCAAAGTCAAAGACTTTAATAAACAAATCTGTATCACACAGAAAAGTCTATGATAATAGATAAATCTGTCTCCCACGAATATACCTACGAGTTTTGTTCCGTCTTTTGATAAATTAAGGTGAACATGAACCAATCAATAATACCTGACTTATATTCTCAAAGAACAACTTAGTATTATTAATCACCTCACAATAATCTTAATCGACGCAACGAAAAAAGATATTGTGGAATCACAAACGATGAGACGAAGTTTTTTTGTGATTACTTTTTTATCTTGCCTATCGGAGATATAAAATCTCAAGCCAATTATTTCAATTGTACTCGTATGATAGAAGATGCAAGATCAGATCACACAACTACAATAAAAGTAGTATCGGTCTGGCTTCACAATCCCGATGAAATATTTAAGTCGTTAACCTGGTTTAGAAGAAGAAACCAAAGGTTAAAGGAGAATCGACTCTAGCTTAGCACAATTAGTATCACAAAGAATGTGTGGGTATTAGGTTTCCCAGTTGCTAGAGTTCTCCCTTATATAACTTTCAAATCAGGGTTTGCAATCAATGTTAGCTTAGTAACAAAGCATTCAATATTCACCGTTAGATGAAAACCTGATTAGATTCAAGCTAATATTTCTCAACTGTTAGATCGAAAACTTAGCTTGTCACACACAAATGAAACGTTCAATTTTGGGTTTATGAACCGTACCCAAACATTAACATTTTTTGGTTCAACAAATCAACCAAAAGGTTAGCCATATGATTACTCTCATATCAACCTTATTCTTCTTCACCATAGCTAGTTCAAATGACTCAAATAAACTAGTTAGAGAGTTATTCAATTGCAAGTAAATCTTATGTAACTACACAAGACACAATTGAAGCAAAATCGATTTGATTCACTCGAATCGGTTCATGAACTTTATAGCCACGGTTTGCAAAAGCATTCCTTAGTTTATTTAAACATTAGTTCAAGAACAACCGACTTTAGATATAACCTGCTCAAGTTCGCGGACTGGGTTCGCGGACTTAAGCTCATGGAAGGAGTTCACAAACTCCAGCAGAAATTCTCGGGTCGAGAACTTTGCCAGTTCGCGGACTTGGCTCACGCTACTTCCATTTCTCTTGATCAACAAAGTTCGCAAACTTTGGTTCAAGGAATAAGGACTTATACATATATGTGTTTCCAAAATAATGCTTATATCCATCAACGGTTATGTAATCTAAACTCTCATTTCAATCATTGAAACATTCTCAGAGAACGTTATATAGCTGTTATTCACAGACCATTTTTCGTCAGAGCAATTTTCAAAGTGATTGAAACATAACATGACTTTCGTCACTAGGTAAAAATGAATTCGGCTAAAGCGAAAGCTTACAAACACATATTTCGAGAAATAGATAGGCGAGATAAACTCGGCTTGAAATAGCAAATGTGTATAATGAAAGTCTATATATCAAAACGACTTTTGTTTCAAGAGTAGGAGATAGAGTAAATAGACTTTTGATTGACAGATAAGTTCAAGTCTCCATATACCTTTTAGTCGATGAAGATCCACCAGTTCCTTGAGTAGTCCTTCGTCTTGTATGATGATTGTCATGGAGTCTTGAGCTCAACTACAATTTCTATCCTAGTCCGAGACCTTTAGCTATGTAGGCTAGAAATCAAGACTTATAGTTTTGATCACTAACATTGACAAACATGCTTGAGATAGCAACGCATGCGAGTTCGACCGAGCAATGCTCTAACAATCTCCCCCTTTGTCAATTTTAGTGGAAAAACTATTAATACATATGGAATACAAAAAATAAATAAATTAACTTTTGTAGCTCCTATTCCACATGCCTAATCTTCAACATTACTCGAAATCTTCGTCACTTCCAAGTACTCCAATGATCCCAAAGGTTGTAAGTTTAGCATCATCGTTGTTGAAAATCCATAGCTATAACAAAAAGAAAACAATAGTTCTCAATCATTGTTATACAGTGTCATAGTATCATTATATAACGTCAAAGTTCAATTGTATCACAACTTCAACAATAGTACTATGGTGATATGTACCACTCCCCCTTAGTCAATACTCCATCTCACATGGAAGCCACTCTCCCTTACATAATGATCCGAGAACCATATGTATTTGTAGTGTGAACTACATATTAATTCTCCCCCTTTTTGTAAATAAAATTGGCAAAGATACAAGAACGGGATCCTAATGAAATTTCCGAAAGAGACATTTCTTGACCAAAAGAAAGCAAAAATATCAACTTGTTCTTTAGATGTAATCATAAAGACGAAGCTAAATGCATTCATCAAGGAGTTTATAAAGATACAAGATAACCCATATAATGTTCCACAGCCGCACTCCCCACAAAGATATATAAATTAAGCGCAAGTTCAAAAAGAACTCTCCCTCATAATATGTCATTCCCAAGGGAACAACAAGAGCGACCTTAATTTCGAAAGAAAAGAAGGATTTCTTTGGACATAACAAATCACATATATGTATGAATTTGAATCGAAAATATTAAAATTAACCACAAGAGAACCCATGATTAATTTAATCGACAAATGATCAGCATAAGTGAACTTATGGAGACCTAAGAGCGCTCAATTAGATTAATCACAAGTAAACCCATAATTAATCTAATCGAAATACACAATCAAACTAATCACAAAAGTAATCAATTTAATTGGTCATGCTCGACATAAGAAAGCTTACGGATCAACAACTAAATAACCAAACAAGGTGATTAATTTAGTTGAATATGCTCGACATAAAGTACCTTACGGAACAACAACATAGCTAATCATGAAAATAATCAACTTCGTCGTTCAACGCTCAACATAAGACACTTCACGGAACCTCACAATAATACATAAAATATGGATCAGGAAAGATCAATTACTGCGGAATACACAAGGATTCATTCTATTTTCCATCATTATTCGCATAACGACATTCAATAGACATAGTCCTTGCAAACAAAAGATTTTAACCTATCTTACATCAATAATTGACAATATAGGCTTAACTTTTGTATTTGTCAAAAGTCCATTCATTCTTTCATCAGTACATGCATATCAATTCATGAACGACTTTACTTTTGATAAGATATGGGACAATCAAGTTCACGGACGCAAACACACATATCCCATAACAATATCACAATATATAAAACCATAAAGATTTAATACTGCAAAATTCATCTTCCAAACAAGTTTAGAATTTAAAAGAATAAATCTAAAAACATGAAGATGAAAACGTTGGACATAGCTATGTGTAATCACAATCATGGTTATTCCAAACTCTAGTTATTCTTCTAATAAAAACAGAAAATAGAAGATTTACTAGATGATAAGACCTTTGAAGAATTCTTTATCGTCCCCGAACTCCTTGTCGTCAACAACCATTGGAACATAAGGTTCATTAAGGTAGGAGTTTACATCAATAAACCTTCTTGGCTGATGTTGTCGAACCAGGGCCTTCTGAATCTCATGAGTCTTATACACAAAAGCCTTTATTTGTTGAATCTCCTTTCGCATCTCCTTCAACTCTTCAAGAACACCAGAAAACTTCTGAGAGTTTGAAGGAACGGTTCTTGGCTTCCTCACATTCCTTCTTTTTCTTTTCAAGGTAGGAGATAATGGAGATTTTTCTTTTTCCTTCATGATTGATATCTTAACAATCACATTAACATCTTTTCCATCAGAAGACATCATGCTTGGAGTATTCATAACGTATGGGTTTGTGAGAGGAAATCACAAATTGAACTCAACAAGTAGTCTTGAGATAAAAAGAGGTTTTGAGGAAGGAAAAATGAATGTAGGGTTTCGAAAGATTTAAACAGGTTCGTACACGTCCAACTCACAACCCTATAAAGAGTTTAATTCTCGATAATAACCCTCCTTTGTTGGTAGACAGGAAAGAGCAAAAACAAACTAAGAAAAGGAACGAAAAACTTTTCTTAAAGCCTGAGAGGTACAAAATCATTATCTCTTTTGATCAGGCACATGAGACAAGATTTTTCCAACGACAACACAATTAAGTTGCGTTGTGGTGAACAAAAATTTGTCCACCATTTTCCTCTTGAGAGGAATCCGCAGACTTCTGTCTATCAAAACGACTTGACCATACTTTCTTCTCTAATGGTCTTGGTTTATCCTTGGAAACTAATTTCTTGGACGAAGATAAAATCCTACATACCTCAGCGGTCTTCTGAGCAAGTTTAAGCTTCCTTGCTAAATGATTTGCTCTTCGTTGAAGTTTTTTCACGTGCGTCAATTGATGTTTGTACTTGTAACACCTTTGAGAGTTCATGACCCTTTAAAGAACAACACGAGCACGTCAAACTAGGATAAAAGTCAGGCTTCTGAGATGTGCACGCATCTAGACACATGGTGGAACCTGAAACATTACCAATAGAGTTTCCAAGAATTGGGTCAATTTTTTCTTCCAGATTAGTTGGGTTCTCTTCTGACAGAATATCAAGATTGCTGTATGTATTGCTACAATTATCAAAATCAATATTTTCACAAAGAAGTGCAACACTTGATTTCTCGTCTTCCTTAGAATCATAGTTGTCAGACATTTCATCAAGAGTTGCCGCAAGACCTTTGTTCCCAGTGTATTTTCTACGATTTGGACACTCGTTTGCAAAATGACCAAATCCTTTACACTTAAAGCACTGAGGAATATCCTCATCATCAGTTTCATTTTTTTCCTTGTTTTTAGGAGGAATACGATTATGAGGTTTAACTGATGCTTTAGGCTTATCTCTGGAGAACCGTTTACTTCTCTTCAACAGAAGATCCCTAAACTGTCTTGTGATCATCGAGACTGACTTGTCAAGATCTTCATCTGATGAATCTGTCTCAGAATGATCATCTTCAGAGATATACACTTTTTTTTTACTCTTATCAAGTAATTTAGTGTCCTTTTGTGCTTTGAACGCAACATCCTTAGTTTTGGATGAATGTTCGTGATCAAAGATCTTAAGCTTCCCAACCAGTGTATTTCTGGAGAGATTATCAAGGTTATTTCCCTCAACGAAGGCATGCTTCTTAGAATCGTATCTAGATGGCAGCGATCTGAGAATTTTCATCACAATGTCTTTTTCAGGAATAGTCTTACCCAATGCAAATGATGCATTAACAATTTTAGATACTTTGTGATTAAACTCATCAAATGTTTCTTCATCTGCCATACGAAGGTTTTCCCAATCGGAATTAAGGTTTTGAAGCCTAGCTTCCTTTTCACTAGTATTACCTTCGAATACTGTTTCTAAGATTTCCCAAGCTTCTTGCTGATAAGCATGTAAATGCTACATTTTGTACCCATATTTATATTAGCTAAGACTCAATATTTTGGTGCTTTTGTAGAAAGTACAAGTGAATTCGATCATCCAGCGAATAAACAACAAAATGTGTGACTTAATGGTATTTGCGACGAAAATGGTAAAATGTGGTTGGCCTGGTATTTCCATATATCAGCAACCACAATGATGAAATGAGTTGGCATGGTATTTCCATGTATCAGCAACCACGATGCGATGAAATGGGGTTGGCCTGGTATTTCCATATATAAGCAACCACAATGACAAAATGTAGTTGGCCTAGTATCTCCATATATATCAGCAACATAAAATTATTTCACAGCCGAGGCACAAACGCAGCAAAGGAATGTCAAAGAAATATTAGTGGGGCAGGTGGCTTCCACTAAGGCTAAAAGACTATGAGAAAGAGGGAGACGTGACTAGTTTCTCAACTGCATCTCATTTCATCACTCTCTTTCAAGCATAAGCTACAGGCGAGAGTTGTTTTGTTATCAACAACACCATACTTGAAGCCGAGAATAAAGACGCTCATGACTGCATGCTAGAACAAATCATCAGCAACTCTTGTAGATCTCGGATGGATGGAAGGTCAATAGCATCAGTACCTGAATTTGTTAAGAAAAGGAAATCAAGATGATTGATGCCAAGAATTGGTACTCAAATGGAATGAAGATGGATGGTTCGTGTTGTGATGTTGTGTTCAGTTGGAAGGTGCTGGTTTTACTGCCATGGAGGTGATGATCTTACGGAAACAACGACAATAGAATTGGAGTTCGGATGTGTCTGAATCGAGAATGTGAATGGAGATGGCAGTGACGGACGTAACAGAAGCAAAGCTAGGTGCAGATGGGTATATACTGCCATCGATTCATGGCTATTGTTGTACAGTCGAGAAAATATCTCAATAGTCAGGCAGTGGTGTTTCTTCTCGGCACTGGTGATGGGTTTGGATTGTGAAGAAAAGTTGCAGTCAGTTGTGGCTGTATTCAGATAGTAGAAAAGAAAGTGCTCCGACCGAGACTTCCTATGTTGGCTGAGATTAACGAGCTGTCGTTGATGCCAGTCGAGAAAAATTTGCAGTCAGTGGAGTTGGGGTTATTGATGTGGACCGAGAATGGTTTCGAACTATAATTGGTGTTGGTTTCTGGTAATCGATAGTGGTTGGAGGTGAATGGTTCAGACAGTTCTGAGCTCGAACTGTTGGTGTTTCTGGACACGAGAACTTGAGTTAAAAGCATGCTGCTTGGGTTCAGATTTCATTGGATTTGTACTAAATGCTGGGATAAAGTAATGTGTTGGTTGATCGAGAGCTTACAGCCATGGTGTTCGATGGTGCAATCAAGGCAGCTCAGAGAAATGTCACATGAGAAGGATGAGAAGTGATGGCTGTAGAAGAAAGGAATCAAGGGTCGTTGGTAGAGAGAGTACTGTGAACGAAGAAGACAGTAAAGAAGTGTGAGTGATGGTTTCCAGTGTTCGACTTCGAAAGAAACTAGCAGCTCACAAATAGGTTGTCTTTTGAGGAAGATGGAGTATGGCTGGAGTTAGTGATGTTCTGAGTTGTTGCTACCGGCGGAGTTGGTTGAGCCGGTCAGGGAGTAGAAAGTTGATGCTGTAAAGGGAGGGACCGTGATAGGACAGTGATCTTTCCATATTTTTTGGAGTATATGCAATCACGTTTCTACATGCAAGATGGACAAATTCTTTACCAACATTTATGGAAGCAAAATTAATATGCAGGCGATAGTGAGAGGACGTGGCAGAACCTTATTGGGTGATTTTGTTTATCACTCAACATGTGGCATGACTCAATTGGCTAATGACGTGGTGTAGAAAATGAGAGAAAAAGGAGAAATTAGATTCCTCTAGGATATATTGAGCGAGGTGCGACAAAGCCAGGAGGCGCGGCTACGGCTGTTTACAGATAATAGGGTTTTGTTGTTTTGATTTCCTTTTCTCCATGATTTGCTAGATTGTTTGTTAGGGTTTAGGTAGAAACCAATTAATTGTGAAAACTCTAGATTGATATGCTTAATTATGATTTGATTGATTAATAGTTTTTCTTCACATAGCTTGGTATTTAATTGCTCATGTGAGTTTCTTGATTATTTATGCTTTTCAATTGATATTTCGTATTTTGGTTAAATCCCTTGACGTGATATGCTTTAGGATTGATAAGTAATGCTTTAGAATCACTACCCATGAAGCGAAGGAAACTATAGCGGAGAAACAATATTTCAAAATGCATGGAATATATTCTTAAAGATTAGTAGAGTTTGAATAATAAATTGGTGGAAACCGAAAATCCTAATAACCCATTTCCATTTTGTTTATTATTTAGAATTATTTATTATTTCATTTTGTCTCGAATATCTGAAAAATCGTTAAAACATCATCTTGTTAGTTTGTTGATTCTTGATACTATCTAGTAGAGTATTTCACACTCCTTGTGGGAACGACCTATACTTGCCATTGTCTACTAGTTAGACGTTGTGCACTTGCAGTATATTTATTGTAGGTTTCCAAACCTATCACTTGCGACTTAGTGAAATCAAATACATGGTGCTGAAGAATTGGGGTAATGGCATGTATGATCGCATTCAAACCGTCGGAAGTTTGCTTTGCAGCAAGTATCTCGGCAGGGGTGTATTCACCAATATTCTTGGGAACGTTTACATCTCCAACTGCCACAACGGGAGGATCATAGCCATTAACAACATATACCCATGATTGAAAATCACGCGCTTGAAGAAAAGCTCACATAGCAATTTTCCACCATAAGTAATTTGAGCCATCGAAGACTGGTGGTACGTTAATTGAGATAGGACCTTTGTCCATAGAGTCAGATCGCTACAAACACAGACTTGTAAGGTCTTAAACGTGTTTGTCTGCTATGATACCAATTGAAAAAGTGGGGGTACAACAACCACACCCAATATTTTTTTTAGCAATCTGTATGGACAAACTCCAATATACTTTCTAGAGAATCAACTAGACAGTTAGACTCAATCTAGATAAAAGTAGATCAAAGAGTTTATATCTCAAATTGATCTTTACTCAAGCAAATAGAAATTTGCGAGTCTTTATCAAAGAGAGATAACTTGGATGGTATCAAAGACCAATATCCAAGTATCAATCAATTTAAATCAACAACCAAAAGGTCAGATATTCTAATTGATTGAACAACACACAACCTGTGATATTTCAGTTATATAACAAAATATAATGCGGAAAAGAAATAACACAGACGCCAGAATTTTGTTAACGAGGAAACCGCAAATGCCGAAAAACCCCGGGACCTAGTCCAGATTGAACACACGCTGTATTAAGCCGCTACAGACACTAGCCTACTCCAAACTAACTTCGGTCTGGACTGTAGCTGAACCCCAATCAATCTCACACTGATCCAAGGTACAGTTATGCTCTTACGCCTCTGATCCCAGCAGGATACTGCGCACTTGATTCCCTTAGCTGATCTCACCCACAACTCAGAGTTGCTACGACCCAAAGACAAAGACTTTAATAAAAAAATTTGTATCACACAGAAAAGTCTACGATAATAGATAAATCCGTCTCCTACGAATATACCTACGAGTTTTGTTCCGTCTTTTGATAAATCAAGGTGAACATGAACCAATCGATAATACCATACTTATATTTCCGAAGAACAACTTAGTATTATTAATCACCTCACAATAATCTTAATCGACGCAGTGAAAAAAGATATTGTGGAATCACAAACGATGAGACGAAGTTTGTTTGTGATTAATTTTTTATCTTGCCTATCGGAAAATCTCAAGCCAATTATTTCAATTGTACTCGAATCATTTCACGAATATTATAGCCACGGTTTGCAAAGATTGCAATCCTTATTATATAAGTGTATTTGGTCATGAGTATGTAAACATACTTAGCATATTTAGAACTTAACCCACTCAGGTATGCAAACGGGTAAGCATACCTAAGTTCCCGGACTTGGTATTGTTCGCCAGTATGCAAATGGGTACGCATATTGTCGTTCATGATCGAACTCAGTTGAAATCAGTATGCATATGGGTATGCATACTATAGTTCCCGAACTTGGAATACACTTGCAACAGTTAGCATACAAGTACTCATATTATGTTACATCCAATCATGGTTAATTGTTCTAAACTCCCATTTTAATTATTGAAACATTCTTAGAAGACGAGAATAGCTGTCTCACACAAACTATTAGCTTCAAAGCAATTTTCAAGTGATCAAATGATCAACACGAAACATTCCGAGTCTATATCAAATGATTGTCTCACACAAATCATATAAGATGTTACCAGGCGATTTTCACATGATCATCTTTTGACTTTTGTCAAGAATAAAAGATGAACTTGGTTAAATCGAAAGCTTACCAACACATATTTCGAGAAATATGTAAGCGAGTTAAAACTCAACTCGAAATATCAAATGTTATAATGTAAAGTCTATATAGTTATACGACTTTTGTCTCAATAGGAGATAGAATAGAAATAGACTTTTGAGTGACAGATGAGTTCAATTCTCCACATACCTTTTGTTGATGAAGTTCCACAAGATCCCCTTAGTAGTACTTCGTCTTCAATCGATGAACGTTGTGAAGTCTAAAGCTCAACTACACATTCTATATTAATCCGAGACATAACTATAAATAGACTAGAAATCAAGACTTATAGTTTTGACAACTAAACTTGACAAACAATCTCGAGATAGCAACGCTTGCGAGTTCGACTGAGCAGTACTCTAACAAAAAGAACTAATCTTGTGGAGCAGAGACAAGTCCATTTTTGTGCACACTCTTCTGAAGAGTGTATATTTGACATGTTTATTTAATTAGTTGAACGGATGGCCCCTTACCATCTATGTTTAGAATCTCGACCCCAGTTACATAACTCCCAGAATTATATCCGTAGTGGAGATAAAAATATCGTGTATGCACTTGTTAGAAAGTGGACACACAATCAAAGTCCTTGAAGATAAGGTTTTATTTATCGATATTAGAGCGTTTTGGTCAAGACGAAGGAATTTCAGTTGTCTATGACTTCAAATGGATGCACATGTATGTGATTTAACATGGGAATTAACGTTTTTGAAGAAATTAGGGTTGTGATGTAATTTCCACACGAAGATCTTTGTATTATAAATAAATAATAGGGTGTTAACAAAACCAAAAAAGTAAGACTAACTTTTGTGAGTGATAACGATATTAAAGAAATTAGGGGCTACCATGAAATAATTGTATATAAGGATCTTTATATTTCATATAATTGTCGTGGAGTTATACCAAAATGGCCCTTACAACAGCCTATACGCGAAGGGTATCCTCTACAAAATAAAATAAAATGGCTCAATCAAAATTATTAACAATTATGGGTTGTATTGTGCGATTTATCTATAGGATGTCAATTCAGATTTGCAAAATAATAATAAATCAAGAAATAGTTCTTAAGAGGATTTGTTAATAAAGGCAACCAAAAGGAATGAGGGGACTAGGCCAGAACCTCCATAACACAAGAAGGAAAAAGATAAAGAAAATATGTTACAAGTTACCGAAAGCAAAACACAAACAAACTTGATCTGTCAACTCCCAACCAATCGGATAAAATCAGGGGGTTCGTCCCACCAATGAGATCTCATGGTTGCTCCCCACTTCGATAGTAAATCCGCCACCGCATTACCCTCTCTATATATGTGAGAGTACCTAAACTGAATAGTCGATAAGAATTTCATAGAAAATGTGGGGTGAATAGAGAGGGGTTGTATACTTAGATTTGTGAAATGGGAAACGAATTTATAAGCATGTGTGTGATACGAGTTAATTTCATGGAGTTAACCATCTATCTTTCCATGTAAATGACGTGTTTTTCCACATTTAATTTAAAAAAAAAATCATGAAATTTACATTCATTCATAAAAAAGCGTGGACTAAAATAGGTATTTAACTTCACTCCATGGAAAATCTTTATTTGCATCTCCATGATACTGATTTCATGGGGTATACTTTCCAGTGAATTGTTTCCTTTCTCCGGAATCCGACACAACATTAGTTTAAACTAAATCATGAAGTACTCATCATTTCTTATTAAAAACTTATTACATTCAAAGGATTAAACACTATAAAAAAAATCAAACTAAATAGCATAAATTGAATGTGGAACCCCTATAAGTATAAGATCGATTCAAACAAACAAACTATATATCCACCGAAAACCCACCAAGTATTACCATAAGAAAAATTCCTGCGACCATTTTCATGTCTATGAAACTCCCTCTCTTTGTTCTAGAAACCGAGCTGGAACTCTCTTTAATATCGGCATCATCAGTACTGTTACCCGTGCTTTGTTTAGGGTCATTAAAATTTGAAGAAACAACCGTTTCTGGATTAGGCGTTGAATCATCAGCATCATCGTCATCTCCAGACGCACTTTTTGTAGGAGAAGGTGATGGTTCCGAAGCTGATGGTGTTTTCATACTTGGCGGTAATCCAGATCCGTGTAATACATTAATCTTGAAATGTTGTCCATGTTTACATTGTTCACCATCGTAATCACTAGAAAAGAAATATGTCATGCCTTCTTTCGTTAATGGAATCGCTACAGTGACGGGTAATGGTGCAGTCGAAGAAGGATCTGCAGATGACCATTCTGTTGTATCATCTACTTCAGCATCGTCGGAATTGCAACGTTTGTATGTTGTTACATTGTAGGTTTGTACAACCGAATGATTACTGTCAGTGTTGAATACTGCATTCACAATGAAACAAAAATTGTTTAGTCTAATGTAATCACGTAAATATCAGAATACCAATAGAAGTAAAACATCTCCATGATACATAAATTTTACTGATTACAAGTAAGAAGCAAGTGTTACTTAAAAAATGTACTCAATATAAGTAATCAAAACTTAAAAAGGATTGATTCTCTATGAACATCAGAGAAAGAATTGTAATGCCAGCCTTTAGTTTTCAATAATTAGCTCCTGCATGATTACTCCAATAATTCTCTCTTAATATCGTCATGTTAGTGCCTAGCTAGTGGTCAACATAAACATTGATCTCCCTTTATTTTCCATCACCTTAGGCCCTACAATGAAAATATCTATTCGCATGTCACCCCTTGTTTATTTATGTTTTGAAATGTCTGTCAATTCACATTTCCCTGCTTAGATGGTATGTTAGTTGAAAGATGAAATGCTTAGAATGTGACCATATTTCCACCCGAGTTGAAAGAAAAAAAGTGTACTAGTCAAAGAATACAGAGATCACCAATCCTTTTATCTGCTAAAGTATGATTCACCCAATTCTCTAAATATTTGTAGGGTTTATTTTCAGCATCATTACCACGGAAGTGGGTCAACTGCCACCTTTAAGACAGGATATCATTTCTTTACTCATACTTCAAAGAGTTCGTATAACATTTTGCTTTACTTTCTCGCATATGCAAATCACGTGTTTACACGAGCTTCAACTTATATCTGGCATATAGTAGCTTCCATTTTCCAACTACTTGTCGGTTAAAGGGCACCCTACAATCCAGTGGCCACTATTCTGGCTATAGTGCTTAATCATTGACTTGTGATTAAAAATTCAGAGTCATCACTTACCTCCCTTTCCTTGTTCACCTCACCTAGGAAGTGTTAAAATCCACTTTTAGTCTATGCAATTTTGTTGGAAAAAAATTAAGTTGTCCTTCAATCCTAATTGATATGTAATAGGTAAAACGCGAAATTGTTGTCCATTCATCTTAATTTTTTTAAGGAATTTCATGAGAAAAATCATTCAAATAATTCTCTCATTGAGGAAAATAATAACCAAGAAAAAGAGATTCAGGCAGAATCTCAAATTTCCTTAAACGAGTAATCAGAACTTCTTTATCTATAACTTGAAACTTGCCAATTAACAACAATCATGACCAAAAAAAGAGATACAAAATAGAAAGTAAAATATTATGACAAACTCCAAAAATAGAAACAGGGGATATCTTAAAAAGCATGCAATTAAAGAACATAATGCATGATGTATAAATATAGATGGGTTGATAATGGAACTTACAGAGGAAATCTCCCAAGCTGAAATCTTTACCAGATACCCATTTTTGATAATTGACATCAGGTTTCATAAGATTATCGTACCAACCCAACTTTCCTCCAACTGTGTGGTTAGTAGCACCTTCAACTACTAGCACAGATCTAGAAATAAGATCAGAGAAATAAAAGATGGAGATAACTGTGAATATCAGGGGAGTATTGTTTCTCTGATTCATCGTTTTTTTCTTTTTTCTTTCTGTTGGTGTGTTGGGAATCGGAGAGTAGCTCTTTTTGGAGATTGGGTTTTTGTGTGAAGGAAAGAATAAAGGTACTGAGTACTAATGATATGAGTTGAGTAGTTATATTTGTACACAGATATCGTTGCCAGAGCAGTACTGCCAGCTTATTCACTAAATGACTAATTTAGAGTATAATTTACAAAAATCGTATTCTCTCTTTGTTTTATTAGTGCGAATTCATGTACACTCCTTAACGAGTATATATTTCACATTTTAATCTTTATTCTTGGTTTAATTTAGGGAGTTATGTAACGAGGGTCGTGATTCTAAACATGGAGGATAATGGGACCATCCGTTAAGTAATCAACCAATCAGAAAAATATGTGAAATATACACTCGTTAGAGGAGTGTGAACAAATTTGAACTCTTATTTTCTTTATGTTCTGTAAAATATTCACATGGATGATGTAACATCTGCGTAACAATTTGGATGACTCGTCGATACTTTTCGGCTTAGTGTTATCGGAAACAGCTTTGCTACAC
Source organism: Papaver somniferum (assembly GCF_003573695.1). Lineage (NCBI taxonomy): Eukaryota > Viridiplantae > Streptophyta > Magnoliopsida > Ranunculales > Papaveraceae > Papaver > Papaver somniferum. Next base: position 93,206,223 of record NC_039366.1, on the reverse strand, counting down.
ACACCGTGAGAAAAAATCGTGAAATGCACCGAGAGGGGATGTACTATCCCAGCTAAGCCTTCTCTCCATTGGAATAGGGTGGGCTGAAATGGATCCCACCACCCCCTCTCAGACGGTATATTCCACGATTTTTTTCACTGTGGGTTAAGCATTTTTGTATCGGAAATGCTGGACGGCCCCAGCTCTCCCCATACAAAGCCCCCAGTAGGTGGCATCATGATCCATCGTTAGATTAGTAACCTGGCTCACTCGGGGAAAATAGGGCCCTTTTTTAAGTGCTGGGAGTGCGGGGGAAACTGGGGGTGGGATCCAAGGGGCGTCAAGCATTTTCGGTCATCGTTGGTCACGATTCAAGGCTTGAAATGGTATCTTGAATCAACGATCAAGTCTTACTATAATTCAAAGTTAAATTAATATAGCGCCGAACAATTTAATGCGAGCTGTTAGACTTTAAAATTTAAAGAAAATATGAAAGTTGAGATTTAAAGCTCCGAATGGTTTGGCACAAGAATTTGAATCATTAGATTTTAGTTTGTAAAATAAATTTGATGGCTGAATTTAAAGCGCCAAATGGTTTGGCATATGCGATAAATTTTTTGGTGTCAAACCAGTTGGCGCCGTAATGTTGATTTTATATTATAATATGCAATATGAAAGAGTGAGTTTTCACCGTACTTTTCGGACCACTATAAAACCAAGTCTTATATAATTGGTAGATAATAAATGGGAGTTAAACGAAGGGAACCGATTAAATTCATCTTTCCGTTCTATGGTGAAGCAAATGCACTAGTGTTGTTTGAATATAGCAAAATAGTTTTATTGGCGTTGAGAAAACAAAGATTTTATTTATTTATTTTTTTCACTAAGGAAAGAGATTATATTAATCCGTAATGGAGCCAGAACATTTTGGCTAAGGAGGCAAATGAGAATAACAAAATTTGACGACCGGAAGCTCAAAATCTTTTGATTTTCTTTTTTAATTTTATTATTATTTTTTAATTTGTTTCCGCAAATATTTGATACTTGTAAAAAAAAATTATCCAGTTCAAACTTGTTGTCAATACATTTTTAGACGAATTATAATAGCCTCAATAAGATTTGTTATAATCTAGACCTATCATAGCAATTCTATAAAATTTAAGGGTGGACAAATACATAACAATACCACGGCTAAACTAGTAGTTTTGAGATTCTAGTTGTCCTTCCTAGTCCTCAACTGGTTTAGTCACTGATATTAAGAAAGAACTTAAGTTCCCGAGTTATCCTTCGTTGGGGATTACAACCACACTGAAAACCCCGAATATACAATTACACTGGAGATAGTGTTATATGCTTCTTTGGCTAGATAGTGTTATATGCTTCTTTGGCTATTAAATGTGTCGTATTGTTTTCCTACCTTAGAACATGGCTATAACTCCAGGCTCAAAAGAAGATAACGAAACTAGACAATCACTAATGATAAGAATCGTTGCCCATTTTATAACAGAAACTTTCTCATGTAGAGCAGCCACCACATTTATTGATGTTATCACCATTCAACTGCAGATGTCGGTTGTTCTTCACTTTTGCCCAAACAATAGCCTGCAGCTCTCCTGACATTTCGGCTTGCTCCTCATTTGATACCACCAATGAGATACTGGATGTTCCTTCACAATCACTTATAGAAGATTTAAATATTATAATCCAATTCCACATTTATCAACAACATCATGAAAACTAGCATCAAATTAAGTTAGCTTTAACAAAAAGAAATGGAGGTGTACATCATTTATGATTTTATTGATTCTAGCAATTCCAAAAATTCTATTACCAACAAAACAAGAATGACATTTCTACGAATCTTAGCTAAATGGCTTGATCTGATTAACTAAAGTAGCTACTTGTATAATAGTTTTTCTAAAAATCATCGTACATCTACTCTTTTAGATGTACCACATACCTATCGTTGCGAAATGTACTAACCTTTTTTTTTTATAATCTACGTCTTGGCATAATAGGAGTTATTCACTAGCTAATAATCTTATTAGCTAATAATCTTATTAGCTAGTATAAGAGTTATTCACTTAGCTAATAATCTTATTAGCTAATAATAGTTGTTCGTTGCGAAATGTACTAGCTACTTGTATAAGAGTTATTCTCTTAGTAAAACATAATTATCATTACTCTGGATATTGTTAAAGAAATCAGGTTCAATAAGGGTCCAATTTTTTTTTAACATAGTTTCAATCTAGAAATAAATGTTGCATTCTCTTATTATAATTCCTGTAAAACGGGAAGATAACATCACTACGTGCAAATCGAATAATGTTTACTCTAACAGGGAGACATTCCTAAATGCATTTCCAAAGAAAAACAAAAAATGCATGAGCTAGATTAATCTGCCAAAACATATTCCAAGGTATCCTATTATTAGGCACAACATTCAAATCAATCCTATTATTTAACATAGTTATGTATGTGTATTTTACATTAAAATAATTCATCATCAGTTTGAGTCCATCTAAATTTTTTCAGTTCCTTGAATTGAATATCTAATCTATTATATTTGAACCATCGTTTGATCATCAAATATGGATTTAAAGTATCAATTTCTTAAGAATTAATATCTTTGTCTTTAAGTTGGCTTATAGTTTTCGTATTCATAGAACTCGTTTCAGAATCAACAAATGCGTTTAGTTTGGGAACCCACTTATGTTTTCACATACCTATACCAATATCATCAGGGGCAACTATTTCCCAATAGTATTCATCTTTAACTTGTATAGAAATATCATCTTTGAGCCCTATCCAAATCCAACAACTATGAGTTGGGAGCTCATACCTAAACGGGTCAAGCTTTTGGAAGTATTTATGCTTAAAGACAGTTTTCTATAATGCATTTGGATGATGCAACATCCTCCAAGCTAAACTGATTCGTAAAGTTTCATTAAAAATGTCAAACCTTTTAAAGTTGAGATAACCAAAAAATTTGGGATAACACATAATCCCACTTTCTTAGGATTAAACCTTTAGTGTCGGTGTAATCAATATCGGCTGTATCGGCCGATACATCTGGGATATTTCGGATATCGTCCTTGGAGCGGTAGGATAAGCATTGTATCGGTGATACGATATCTTGGCGATAATATCGTCCGATATTAGCCGTATCGGCCCATATATCGGGGATATTTCGTAATCCTATTTTTCTTGATGAGCATGATGAAAATGATGAATGATTGGATCCACAGAACTTGGAAGACTTGGCGGTAGAAGGTGATAATGTAACTTTGGATGATTTGCAAGATATTCTTGGTGAAGAAAGTCGGCCAGTTGGTAGTAGAGGTGCATGTAGCTCTCGAAGTAAGTCTACTTACCCAACCGACTCTGAGTATGATGGATATGATACTGATCAATTGATGCTAGACACAGATTATGGACTAATTGATGGAGCTAATGGAGTTACTGAAGATGATGATATCAATAGTGGCTCGTATGATTTTGAATAAGACTGTAATATCCTTGTTTAATTACCATTTTAGGTAGTAAACTTTAAAGTTGTTGAAGTTACTCTCCTGTTTTTGGTTTGAACTTTTAACTTGTTTAATGACCATTTTAGGAAGTAAACTTTTAAGTTGTTGAAGTTACTCTCCCATTTCTAGTTAGAACTTGTTTATTTATCATTTTAGGTAGTGAACTTTAAAGTTATTGAAGTTACTCTTGTGTTTTTTGATAAAATTGATGGTAGCTATAAAATTATAGTCTCTAAATTTGGAACCGATATTTGAACGATGATATCCCCGATATAAAGTCGTACCAGTGTATCGATCCTGGCCGAGATAAACCGATATTAACTACATTGGTGTCGCGTTCTAGTTCCATCATAAACGCATCTGGATAGAGTGAATTTTGATAGTGATTTTTTTTTTTGCATGAAAAACATAGTCATATGATGGGAGGCAATAGAAATATAGAACCTAGGACATTTTGTGTAAGAACAGTTTTACCAGCGCGATTCAAATACTTGTTCTTCCATATTTCAAGTTTGTTTCTAGTTTCTACACTTCCTAGAATGGGTTCAAAGGGTTCCATGTTTCTTCCTTTATATAAGAGCGAAAACCTAGTTATTTTTCTTGAAGTCTTATCTTCTTAATTCCTAAAAATGATGACAATATCATTTTTGATTCCATTGTCATTGTTTGGGCTAACGACTATGCCCGATTTATCAAAATTAATTGAGTGACCTGATATGGAACCAAACCTACCAATAGTGTCTTGAAGAGCTCTAGATTCATCTTTTAGCCTTAAGAAAAATTATGCAAGTCATCTATGAAAAATCGATGACTTATGGAAGGACAATCACCGGTCACTTTTATGTCATGTATCAAGCCTTTGCTTTTTCAACAAATAACAAGCTTTTGAAAAAATCCATACACAAAATAAACCAATAGGGACTTAAGGGGTCTCCATGCCTGAGACCCGTTGTAGTAGAACATATCACTGGGGGAACCATTGAACATAATAGATGTAGGTACTGTCGAGATACATTATTCCACAAGCCTGCCAAAATACTTCTGAAGTCAAGTTTTTTGCGAGAGTAAATTACAAAAGTCCCTTCGACTCTATCGAAAGCCTTAGACATATTTAATTTTATTTCCATTAAACATTGCTTGGACTAATGTACTTTCATACTGTTAACTAATTCATGGAAATAGTAATTTTTTATCTGCCTTGACTGCAAAAAAAAATGGCTTGGCTGGGAATAAAATTATTTTTGGGAATCTTTCGGAAAAGGGAATAAAATTATTGTGAATTTAATTTTGGTACCAAAAAAGGGAAAAGGAAGAACCCCTAAATTATCAAGTAAAATGGGTTAGAGTGGCGTTATACTTTTTTGGTTTAGTTTTTATGTTTTTAATTTTTTTTATTTCTACAGGCTACACCTATACCATGGGATCAGTCCAAATGACTTTCGTGTTTGTTAGGTTAAAACTGACAATTATGGTGATTGCATCCGTTGGGGATCACATTAATATGGGAATTAGGAATAAGATTATTAGCGGTAATAATTAATACGGTCAGGTCAGGTGGGACGGTTTGTTGGCTTGATCAACTCTTGAAAGCTGGATTTTATTTTTGAATATTATGTGTACGTTAAGAGAATAATAGATATAAGTAGTTGATTAGTACCTAAATTATAATCAACTAATATCCTATCTTCTTCAGTGTCAAGTGTCAACTGTCAACATGATAAAGAAATATTAATGTCGGTAGTTTACAGGTTTGAACATGTGAAATTGCAGCTATCTCATAGCTTCCCTTCCGATTGCTTGTATTTCACCATTACTCAACAACCGAGAACCAAACCATGAGAATAAAACCCTGTATGATATGATATCGCCAAATACATGAATGAGACGAACATTGTCTCGTCAGAAACGGGTGAACGAAAATGAAGAGCATCATATCATATGTATGGTCAGGGACCCCTCTTCCATACCGTAAAATACGACTACTTTTTCAGTTGTCAACTAGTAATATTATCCGCCGCATGTTAAACCTGGCTAGTTTCGGTCTGGTCCAATTGTTTGGGCCTATCAAATTCTTTTTTTACAAAAAGCTACGAGATATCAAATTTGTCAAAACGATTAATTTAGCGCTAAAAATTATCCCTCTACTAACCCATATAAATAGGTGTATAGATCATACGTATCACATGTGCAGTCTTAGCCATAAGTACGTAGTTCTGACAACCAAAAAAAAGAATAACAGAGGTTATCTAGGTAGTTTCCAACCGTGATAAAAAAAGTTTCATGTCTTACGCTTATGTCTGAGCCGTAAATATGGATTTAAGAAATCGAAATTCCCATTCATAAATTGGTTTACTGTTAGATCATATATAATTTCTAAGTTATAAAATCTGTAAATTGGTAGGAATTCTTCATCTTTGAGCCGTGGACGGTTGATTACGACTGGGATTTCAAGATTTCCCAGCCGTATACTGGTGTTATACCTAGGATATTTTTACAATGGTAGTTAAGTTAGAGATGTGTATGACTATATTGAGCATAAGTTTCTTCATATTATTTTAGGGTTTTCAAGAAATAATTCAAAAAAAAAAAAAAAAACTTCCTCCCAGTCGTATACTGGTGTTAGATAAAAGGACTAAGAGCTTCTCCAATGGAATGTATGTGAAGATAAATGTATAAATCCACATAGGATAGACATTCATTTTTCTTAAAATTCTTCTCCGACCCCGACTTCTTAAATCAATGTGAGGATGACATGGCTTACTTTTTGTTAGACATTGTCAAGGTGAATGTCTAAAACTAGACATTCACCTTGATAATGTCAAGCTATCCTAGTAAGGTTTTACTTAACAAAATTAATTCCAATATAATAAATAACCATTTTTAGCTCTAATAAATCATAAAATTACTAAAAATAAAATTTACATTTAATTAAAAAGTTATCACAAACAACACCATTGAAGACGAATAACATTTTTCGCCTAAACTTAAGGAAAAATAGGAATGAGGATGTCTCGATGTTTGCCACCTAGGAAATACATACAACAACCATTGGAGAAGCTCTAATAATTACAGTCACAATTAATTTGGCTTTCATGGTGGTAAATAGGAAAAAACAAAACTAAAAAGTAAATTTATGTTTAGAATTTGTAGAGGGGATATTAGTAGGGATATAGATAATAACCCGAAAATAATCAAATTTCCTGCAACCTTCTATATGGGTTGCTCGGCCTGGTTAGCTTAAATAGGCGGGCTCAATCTTTTTGTAAAAGAAGAATTTGATGGACTTGATACCTTCCTATCAATTTCTTCTTTTAAAATTTAATAGCTTGACTTGATACCTTCCTATCAAATTGACTTGATACCTTCCTATTAGCTTAAATAGATGAGAAAAACGTGGACATTTTATTAAATGCATTTCCCCACATGGGCATTTATTAAAAAACCCCTTAAAATTCTTACTTTATTCTACGTCTAGAAGATTAATTGCATAAGATTTATTTACAAACTATAGTTTATTCAGTCTACAAATTCCAAACAAGAATTAAATTATTTCTTACAAACTTTAACATACAGAAACCACGTTGCCGATATTGCCTGTTTGGCCTGGCGTGATTGATAAAATGGCTTTGGGCGGTCTTTGCGCTTCAAAATAAGTTTTTACCTAGCCTGCCCGATTTAACGAGCATTTTGTGTAACTGGATATGAACCCCGTAGCATGGCCTGGATTAAAAAACGGGTCAAACTTCCCAGTCTGGCCCAATTTACACTCATAGATATAAGAAAAGTGGAGGGTGGCAAATAAGGAAAACCATTATTATTTCCAGCTAGCCATATATTTTTCTTTTTGATTTGGAAAAACTTGCTACATTTTATTTTCAACATGACGGCGAGTCTATGTTTCAGCAACTTTCCAGTGACGAACATTTCCGATGACACAACTAAAGTAATTAGATGTCTAGTATTCTCTCATGAGCCCAAGCCTTTATGCGTTTAGGATAAGGTAAACATCAAAACAAAAACAATCCAACGACTAAGATTTGGAATCATCAAATTTGATATAAGTCTGTCATCATCTGATATACCCTTCTTCTTCATCATCATCTATCTCACTCTCAAGGATGAGAAGATTGTTATTGAGAGTGATGCAGCTGTCATCATCGAAAAAATCATGACGAAACAGTTTTTGAGAGACCAGAAAACCCATGTCTTTTTTCAAGACATTAGAAATCTAATTCCGAAACTTCAATTTCTCGGCTCTGATTCTGTTCATCGAACTGCAGATAATGCAGCAGCTCATGTGCTTGCCCAATGGGCTAAGAAAAACAAAAGCCATATGATGTGGTTTGTTCCACCAGACTGGATTATTCCTTCCCTATGTGCTAACCATAGAGGAAATGAGATGTCTAGGTTGTAAGTTCAGTCTTTGCTAAAAAAATAAAATATAAATAAAAACGGGCACCTAGCTCAGCTGGTCATCCCCGTTTCCCAAAGTTTTATGCGCTCCAGAAGGTCCTAGGTTCGAGCCCCCAATGGTGTAACATTGTAGGAATTAACATGGAAGATAGAGTTAGCTTTCCCCCCTTGTGACACAATCTCAGCCCCCTATCCGCTTCGGATTCCTTGGCTAGGTTACCCATGAGGCCCGCTGGTAGGCTAACACAACAACCTTTTCAATTAATGTAGTAGTACATTGTTGGAGCTTAGCTTGTTACGCTTCCAACTAGTTAATGTAATACTCTTTATCTAATAATAAAAATAATTAATAAATAAATAATAATAATAATAATAATAAAACGGGCACCTAGCTCAGCTGGTCATCCTCGTTTCCCAAAGTTTCATGCGCTCCAGGAGGTCTCAGGTTCGAGTCCCCAATGGCGTAATATTGCAGGAACTAACATGGAAGGTAGAGTTAGCTTAGCTTTCCCCCCTTGTGACACAATCTTCTCAGTCCCCCATCCACTTCGGCTCCCTTGGCTAGGTTACTGTAGATGGGGAAAAACGATTTGCTGGTTTTTAAGGAATTGAGGAGACGACCGTACGGAGGAGACTCCTCGAACCGAGCGAAATGTTAAACCACACACAGATGCACCGCTGCAAAGGGGGTTCTTTAGATTCAAGAGATCAATCTGTAGTACTCCGGCCTAAATCAAGACAATGACCGTTCCAGAGCAAATTCGGTCACAAGAGAGGATGGGTTGATCTGTAGGAGGGAAGCTGGTAAATGTGTGAAATCAATGGTAATCAAAGATTGTGGGTGTGTGAATTCCGAATATGATAAGCTCTGAATGATTGAAATTGATCAATTGAGAGTAGTTGCTCAATTGATGAGTTGATGATCTCGTGTTGTCGATGAGATGTGAGATTGATGATACTGATGATGCTTCAATCATGATTCAGAGACTTATTTATATTGCTGGAATTGTAGACACCACGATTCCATGAAGTGTGACAGTTGATGGAATCAAGGAGTGGGGAAGTGGAGATCGTGTTTGAAACCAGTTGCTCAACGTGTGGAGACTTGGTCGATTGAAGAATGATTATGTTGGTTTAATCATTTATTCAAAAAATGCTCGTCTGAGCCTTAATGAGAAAACCTAATTAATTATGACGAGGCGAGGGACGACCATGGAGTCATGAAACCGGCCCTGGTTATCCCGTGACCGCCTGACGATCACTTCATGAAAATCCAAAGGTTTGGGAGAGTTTGGACCTAATACGAGCAATTGGCAAATTAGGTCAAAACTGTGAAAATTGACGGGACCGGCTCAGTGAGCCAAAGAGACAATCTTGGTCGGTCAAGATAGCGTGCTCGTGTCCACAAGGCGTCCGCGTCTCAATCCGAGAAGTTTTGATATTTTCTGGCGGTGCAATGAGCATCCATTCGAGAAAATATGCCAAAATTAGGGTTTCGACGAAACTGAGGAAAAACACCATGAGATGTGAAAATAAATTATAAAATAAAGAATGAGGAGGCGGGGACTGCCGTGGTCAGGCATGGTCGTCCGGTCTTGACCACGGTCCCGTGGTGCCTTTTCCTTAATTTTTATAATATTTTGATGATTTTATGAAAAATTCATGAATTTTGAGAAATTTGATGAATTTTGGGAGTTTCCATGAATTGAAGGAGTTTTCATGAGTTCAAGGAAACAAAAGACATTAAAATAATAAAACAAGGGCGTGTGGGACCGGCTAGGGCATGGCCGGCCGGCCAGGACCCGGTCCCACAAGTTTTTCCAATTTTATAATGATTTTATGAAAAATTCATGAATTTTGAGAAATTTGATGAATTTAGGGAGTTTCCATGAACTGAAGGAGTTTTCATGAGTTCAGGAAAGCAAAAAATATTAAAATAATAAAAACAAGGGCGTGTGGGACCTTGGAGGCATGGCCGGCTGGCTTGGGCCCGGTCCCACGAGTTTTCATAATTTTTTAATATTTTTTAGGTATTTTTGATGATTTGATGGAATTTTTCCTAATTTGAGAGAAATACCATGAAATCAAGGAATTTGACGAATTCAAGGAAAACTAATAATAAAATAATAAAACAAAGGGTCGTGTGGGACCGGCTAGGGCATGGCCGGCCGGCCAAGGCCCGGCCCCACAAGTTTTCATAATTTATATTATTTTATTATTATTTGATGATTTGTGCAAAAATACCATGAAATCAAGGAGTTTTTTCATGAAATTAGAGAAAAATATAATAATAATAATAATAATAAAAAAAAAATAATAAGGAACCGTGGTGGCCGGTTGGTACCAAGGCATGGCCGGTTGGCCAATGGTCACGCCCCACACTCCTTTCTTAATTTATTTATGTATTTTTATGGATTTATGGAAGTACCATGAAACCGAGGAGTTTCCTTGAGACGAAGGAGATTTGATAAATGAGGATTTTCATCAAACAATGGAAAATAGTAAAAATACATTAAAAATAAAAACTGCATGGGATGACCATGACACGGTCGGTCGGTCGTGTGTGTCCGTGCTCCCAGCATCCTGGTCAATATTTTAATTTTATTATTTTCTCTCTTTTGCATAGGTTCATCGTTTCGTTGTATTTTTGAAATACTCGTTCGTGCGGTGACTGTTAGTGTATCATCGTTGAATACACTTCACCATTTGAATCGGGGCTTACTTAGAGGTAGCTCAGACGCCCGATTGTTGATTATTATTACTATTGTGGAATTCAATGGAGAATAATTCACAAAACTAAGTATAAGATGTTTATTATTAATTCATAGGATCAGTCTGAGGATTCGACTGCGGATTCAGAATAATAAAGTGAGCATTACCATTCCATGGGATCGTAGATTCGACCATAGAATCAGAGTAATTAAGGTTTATCTATTACCATTTATGAGACCAGTTGTGGATTTGATCATGAAATCGGAGTAATGAGATATATAGTTATTGCTATTCTATGAGATCAAGCTGTGAATTCGATCATAGAATCAGAACAATTGTTATTGTCATTCCAGGGGACCAGTCGTGGATTCGACCATGGAATAGGAGCAATTGTTATTGCCATTCCGTGGGACTAGTCGTGGATTCGACCATGGAATAGGAGCAATAATAGATTATTCTGGGAATTCAGTAGTGAATGTCACGGCAGAATCAATCTTAATTAGGAATAATTAACTTTGTGGCTCTACACTAGCAGAGCAAGCTGTCCATCTCGTGATGCTATATAGAAGTAATCACTGAAAGTATTCAGTATTCATGAGATATTCCGTTGTCCAGTCGTGAGACTACATATCTACATGTACTCTGAGAGAAAGTACTCTCTGTTGAGAATTCGATGAGAGACTCGTGTCTCGATACTCACGTCCGATTGCTGAATCAGAGTTTCGCATAATTATGAGTTTACGAATTTATCCTTTGTCAAAAATCCACCATCTAAATTAAGTCCCCTGCTTACTGAAGAAAGCTTTGTTCCTCAGTCAGCATTAAATGGTGATTTTCCGGCCATAAATAATAATACCAGTAATTGAACTTAGTCATAAGTTGAGACGTTACCGGATTTAGAGAACATGAGAAAACCACGACTTGATGAAGGCTTCAATGTCATGATTGGAGCATCGTTTGATGAGAATAAATTGGTGTTGAACCGCTGGTTTGGATGACGAGTCCGTGGTCGGTTAGGATTCACGGGTCGGGCCCAATAAGGAAATCCTTAGAAAATTAGGTTTTGGAAATAAAATTGATATAAAAGGGATTAATCCTTTTTTTTTTCACCACGACAGCTCTCCACCATCTCAGCACCTTCACGCCAGCAGCAGGAGAAGACCGTCGGCGCCGCGCCGCCAGCGCCGTCCGTTCGCCGCCGGCCAAATTCCGGCCGACCAGGTACGTGTTTTTTTTTTTTTTTTGCTGATGTTTATGATCCTCATGAGTTTTCATGTTGATCATGATGAAGTTATATACATGTGTGTATATTAGTGTGAGTTTTATGAAAAACCCTCGTTTTTGAAAACGTATGTTCGTTCGATCGTTAGTTTTGAAAACTAACTATAATCCCTGATTTAGGAGAGATTTTTTTTTAATATGAACCTAGGTCCAGTGATAAAACTTAGTGTATGAGTTTCATGTATACCAAGGTTTTATCATAAAAGAAGTGAATTTTCATGAAATCGGAATAATCCTTCGTTTTAAAGACAAATAACGATGACACGAAGGAAAATATGTATGATGAACTTGTGTCCAGTGATAAAATTTTGCTTATGAGCTTTCATGTAAATACAAAACTTTATCATATGTATGAGATGTGAGCTTTCACAATATTTTTTGAAATAAACCTTCGTTTTAAAGACAAATAACGACGATACGAAGGAAAAATATTTTTTATATATTATATGCAGCCGTGACATATATTGTGCAAAATATGATGTATATTTTATTTCATGATTTGTTTTCATTAATAAAATCTTGAGATTTATGTATGCAAGTTGCATTAATTGCTGTTTTTTCGAAAAATCAAAACGTGGGTTTTGAGGAACCTTCGAAGATAGACAATATATTTATGATGAAATATTTTATTGTTGTAAACTTCATAGGTCAGTTGTGTGAATGTTCACATTATGAAAATTGTGTCCGTGATTTATGAAAAATCAGTTTCGAAATTAATAAAGTTTCGTTTTTGCAGTTTTCGAAGAGACGAACGATTTTGAGGTGTTAACTCTAGTATTACTATCACTATTGTTAGTGGAAGAATAAAAGGTAAGAGTTACCATTTTTTGCTGATGTTGGTTTGTTTACATAGTAGTAATCTTTGATCTTCCGGTTCCAGAAAATGTCGACCAACAGTAACACAATTACGATTACTGGTATTCCTCTTCTTCCTCTGGCTCTTCTGATGAGGATTCCGACGCTCCTGTAGCGAAATCGAAGGCTAGGGTTACCCAGGAAGGGGCGAAGCCTAATGTTCCTTTGGGTAAGCGAAGAGTCTCTTTTGCTGAACTCGAAAAGAAAAGAGCTGAAGACAAAAAGGAGGATGCCCGTCAACGTGAAAAAGATCGCACCGCGCGTAAGAGACAGAGGGTTGAGGAGAAGCGTCAATTCTTGGATGGGGTGCCTTCTGATTCTGATGCTGATGCTTCGAAGGAGAGATCACATGGGAACCATCCGAGCGTTACATTAAGCCTGATCGATATGAAAGAGAGCATCGGAGGACGATGAAGAAAATTGAAGCTGAAGCTGCAGCAGAAGATAATTCGGATTCAGATGATGATGTTATCTTCCGTCCACCGGACTTCACCAATGATCCTGACAGTGACTCTGAAGAAGATGATTCCGAGAAGGACAGTGACGATGAAGCTGACAATTCGGATGAGTCCGACGAGTAGTTTTACTTCCATCTTCTTGTAGATGGTAGAGCATTCCCTTTTTAGTCTTCATAGTGGATATCTTTCTTTTGACTGTTTAAACGACTTTACTTCAATTAGACTTTTCTTCTGAATGATGAACATTTTGTTAACGTCGATTTCTTCTAATCCATGACATGGACCAATGTCCATATATCCAAATTCATCATGACTTGTCGATTTCATGAGAAGTAACATACACACGGCGAGAATTCATGACGTGTACAAGGCCGCGTGGCCTATCCTTTGACCGTGATGTTCAGTCCCCAGTGTGTTATTTTCCTCCGTCTCGGTATCGATCTTTGAAGCCTAGGGTTTCAGTGAAACTCGTAACTGAGTTGACTACATATCGCCTGATATATATATATATATCTAAGACTCCAAATCTATGATCCACGCAAATATTTCTTCCATTCCTGAGTCAGTTTCATCGTGCAGAGAAGTTTTGATCCTACCTCTTGCCGTCATGTCGAGCAATAGCATTTCTTCTCAAGATGATCTTCAGTCGAAGCGTGAAAAAACGTCTATCTCAGTAAGTTGTACACTTCTTCTTCTTCTCTTCTTCTTCTCTTTCTTGTCTCTGTTTCGATTGTTGATCACAAGAGAATGATTTGTCGTAGGACTGTAAGAAGAATGCTCCTCATAATGCAAGGCCTAAGCGGACTGTTAGAGCTCCTGCCCGGTATGGATCGGCTCGTGCTGAAGCTGGATCGTCTGTAAGTAAACTATGACTCTTGAGATTGTACTGAGTCCCGGGATTAACACTCTTCTTTCATCGTAGGCGGATGTCCGTGTCGTCGTCGATGCTAGACGAAGAAAGAGTGGAAAGTCCGTGACCGTGGTTGAGGTTGAGGAAAGCAGAACCAGGCATGTGAAGATTCTGTAGGATCCGTGGAGACCGGAGACGGTGTCCATGCTCGTGAATACCCAACCGCTGGACTTTTATTCGAAGCCCCATTGATTAATACCTTCCCAGACAATGAAATGGTCGGCGGATTCGTGGTTCCCAAATGTCATGTATCTCTGTACACCAAGATCTGGAAGAAGTATGGTCACATTGCCACCACAGAAGTGTGGAAAGGTTTTCTTCCAACCCTTTTAACCACGGTAGCGGGGTTATTGCCGATCATCGAGGAAATGAATCAGATGCACTTGCGAGACGTCAAAAACCATGAGCTGCACCAATGGGATGAAATGATCTCGAATTGTGAGATATTGCGATTCAATGTAAGCTGGCTCCGTCGTCGTCTTGAGATAATCAAGGTTCATAAGGGGCAGAGGCTGCTGAAATTTCCATGAATGCAGCTTTACTGGATGAGGAGAGGATACTGGCTCTGGAGTCAGCAAGGGTTGAGAAAGCAGTCGAAGACTTGAAGGCAAAGACCAAGATTTTTCAGAAGAAGCTTGACGAGGCTTCTTACAGGGATTATCCGTTGCTGGATGGTTTGCTCTGAGTGAGCATTTGTGGTTGTTTTTTTGAGTAAATCTGAGTTTCTAGTTAGGTGAAACAGTTGATCATGGTATGAACGAATTTTGCTCATTTTGAAATGTTTAATGAACAAAGGAGCATTCATGCTCTTTGGAGGAATGAAATTACATTTTTGAAAATGCTTGAAATGATGAAGAGGTAGTTTGTTTCATGGATCAGGCATAATAAGCTTTGAGCCATTTGCCATTGATGATGTTTCCTTCCTTTCCTCCATTGATTGCTAAAATTTTGTAGTATCCGCTAGACACTGCTTTGATAACAACATATGGCCCTTCCCATTTAGGAGAGAACTTAGGAGGACATGTCTTGTTGAATGTGCTTTGCCGTCTTTAATACCAAATCTCCTACTTGAAATGTTCGAGGTCTTACCATTTTGTTGTAGGCTCTGGAGATCCTCTGTTTGTAAGCTTCCACATATTTTTCCACCTTGGTTCTCCTTGAGCATATCTAGCTCAGCGATTCTTGATCTGGAGATTTCGGCCTCATCCCATTGTACACCACTGGATGCTGCAATCCTGGCTGAGGGAACTTTGATTTCTGCTGGAAGTATGGCATCGGCTCCATAGACAAGGGAATATGGCGAAGTACCGATCGAGCTCCTTGGTGCAGTTCTGTAAGCCCATAGAGCCATGGGTAATTGCTCATGCCATGATCGAGGATTGTCATGAATCGTCCGACTGATAATCCTGACCAAAGTCTTGTTGGTACTTTCTGCTTGACCATTTCCTTGTGGATAGTAAGGCGTGGAGAAGATTTGTTTGATCCCATATTTATTGAGCAGCTTCTCAACATCTTGATTGGCAAAAGGAGTTCCGTTATCTGTGATGATATGCTTAGGAACTCCGAATCTGCATATTATGTGCTCTTTGATGAAGGCGGCAATCGTAACTCCAGTGGTGCTTCGAAGAGGAATAGCTTCGACCCACTTGGTGAAGTACTCTGTCGCAGTGATGATGTATTATGTTGTTTTGAAGATGCTGGATTGATCTTCCCAATGATATCTAGTCCCCAGCTGTAGAAAGGCCACGGACTATTCACAGAATTCAATGGGAGACAAGGAGTGTGGATGAGATTACCATGAGTTTGGCATTGGTGACACCTCTGAACGTGTGCGGCTGCATCATCTTCCATGGTTGGCCAATAATATTTCTCATGAATTTGAAGAAATAGTTTCTTCTTTCCTTGATGTTCTCCATCATGTACTTCCTTCAGGATTGTAGGGATTTCATGTTCGGCTAAGCACCTTAGTAAATTTCCACCAAAGCTTTTGCGGTATAAGATCCCATCGAGATGGACAAATCTCTTAGCTTTCTGAATGAGTTTGACTGCTTGCTTCTTTTCCAGTGGTAGTTCGTTGTCCCGGAGGTATTTGATGTAAGGCTCCCTCCAGTCCCCAGTGTGGTGGATCGTCAAAACCTCCAAGTGATGAGGAGGTGTTTGGCAATCAGGACAAGATCCTTGTAAAGCTCTCGATTGAGTCTCCATGGATGGCCAGTAGTACCCCATTCTTTGAAGCTTTCTGTAAAGTGTTACCACTAACGTTTGCCCACAGACTTCCTCATGTATGCGCTTGAGTGTTCTTCCGCTTCGTCGCTCCCAAGACATCGTGATAGAGATCCATCAGGGTTTCGATAGTATAGCCCTCCATGAAGCAAGTAGTTTTCAATTCCTTGAGGCTGACTTGGCCTTCTGAAATAGAGCTGCTCAATTCATGAATGATGGGTGCTCGCCAATCGTTCGCTGGAATGTCTTCCGATCTGAGTGAGCCAAGTTGATGATACCGTACGTCTCTGTACAGTGATCGTTTTCTGTGCTCCTTCGAATTGCAGCTTGGAGGCGAGAGTTGCTAGGCAATCAGCATGCCTTGTTAGTCCGTCCAGTATGGACGATCGTTGCGTCAGCAAAATAGGTCAACAGTCGCTGAGCTTCGGTTCTGAATGGAGCAAGTGTGATTTCTTTGAGAGAATACGTTCCATTCATCTGGTTGACCAATAATTTTGAATCTCCCCTTATCTCGAGGTGTTTGCTCCTGCTTGCTTGGCCAAGGATAATCCTAATAGGAAGGCTTCATATTCCGCTGAGTTGTTGGTGCAGTGGAAATCCAACTTGAACGAATGTGAGAAAACTTCACCAGATAGCACTATGCCCGCTCCTCCGGTGTCACTACTAGGGGTGGCAGATCCATCAAAGTATAGAAGCCATGTTTTTCCTTGATGACCAAGATGTCTGGGAATTCGGGTACTTCTTCATGTAGTGTTGTTGTGTCTTCCCCTGGAAAAAGCGAGCAAGTCTGCGACCGCTTGACCTTTGATGGCTTTAGGTGGCGTGCAAGCTATGTCAAATTCTGACATCTGGAGTAGCCACTTCGCTGGTCTTCCTATCAAGGCTGGCTTTGATAGCAAGAACTTTATGGGATCAGCTTTGGAGATGAGTACGACCCTGTTAGATAGTAAGTAATGTCTGAACTTCTGGATTGCATGTACCAATGCCAGGCATGCCCTTTCGGCCTTTGGGTATCGGAGTTGAGCATCTCTCATTGTGCGGCTGAAGTAGTAAATCGGTCGTTCGACGCCTTCGTCATCTTCCTGAGCGAGGAGTGCGCCGATGGCGACGTCACTGGAGGCTGTGTAAAGAATCAGAGCTCGTCCCTGCACTGGAGACCTCATGACGGCCGGTGACAATAATATTGTTGTATTTATGGAAAGCTTCTTGTTGAACAGCTGTCCAGGTGAAGCTTGCTCCTTTCTTCAGCAGAGGCGTGAACGAAGCAATAAGTTGAGCTAATCCAGGAATGAAGCGTCGAATATAATTTACCTTGCCCATAAAGCTCTGTAGTTCCTTCACGGTACATGGAGGAGGAATGGTGGTAATAGCTTTTGCCTTGTCGGGTTCGACTTTGATCCCTTCAGCCGTGACCAGGAATCCTAAGAATTTTCCGGAAGAAACTCCGAATGCGCACTTTAAAGGATTCATTTTTAATTTGTATTCTCTACACCTTTCGAACACCTATCTTAGAACTTCGAGATGAGATGCTCGAGTCTTCAATTTTACCACCACATCATCAACATAGTCTTCTACTTGCTTGTGCATCATGTCGTGGAATATGGCAGTCATGGTTCGTTGATAGGTGGAACCAACATTCTTTAATCCAAAGGGCATCACAGTGTAGTGAAAATTCCCAATGGGAGCACGGAACGCAGTCTTGTTGGCGTCATGTTCATACATCTTGATCTGGTTGTACCCATTATAGCCGTCCATGAATGAGAACATACCGTGACCGCTGGTTGCATCGACGAGCATGTCAATGTTGGGTAGAGGGAAATCATCCTTCGGACAACATTTATTCAAGTTCCTGAAGTCGACACAACATCTGATTTGACCATTTTTCTTCTTAACAGGTACCACATTTGCTTGCCACGTTGGATGAAGAATAGGTTTGATGAACCCTGCTGCCAACAGTTTCTGGATTTCGACCTTGATTTGCTCCTCGACTTCGTGTCTAAATTGTCTGTGCGGTTGTTTGACAGCTTTGGAACCAGGGACGATGTACAGGTGATGGGTGACGATTTTTTCATCCAGACCCGACATTTCTTCGTACGTCCAGGCGAAGACATCTTGATATTCTTTTAATAATCTCACCAGATCGGTCCGCTCCTATGGTGATATCGCTGAACTGATCAGAATTGGCCTTGGATCGTCTTCAGCCCCAATGTTGATTGTTTCAAGATCGTCAGTGGTAGAGTCTGTGCGTCCTGTAGTTGTTATGGGGCATCTTGGACTTCTTAAAGTGATTGCTCACTCTGACATGATTCTTCATGGTGGGGAGATTTTTCATCGTTCTCCCCGATTAATTGCTAATCTTTCCGTCGGCGATAAACTACTCTCCCTTCTACGTCTCGATCGGTCGTGAAGTTTGTCCCTGGAGTTGAGACTTGATCATTATGGCGTTTAGTCGGTGTAATAGGTGACTTGATCACTTTAGCAGCTGAGGATGACGGATCGTTATCAGCCTTCTCGATAGTCTTCCAGCTTGGAAGTGGAGTACTTTGAATCCTGCTTGGAGGTTCCAGGATGCCTTTTTGAGATTCAAGGAACTCAGTATCATAGACGGGAGCATAAGGAGATGATGAAGCCGGAATGAGAACGATCTTGTTGTCGAGCAGGGCCTTCATGCATTGATGGTATGTTGAAGGAACCACCTTATTATCATGGAGCCATGGGCGTCCCAGTATTATATGGTAGTCAGGTTCTTGCTCGATCACATGAAACTTCGCTTTCGATTGAATCGGCCCCACCCTCAAATCTATGTATGCATATCCATATGTATGGCTTTGACTTCCTTCAAATCCTGACATTAGGATGGGATAGCGAACGATTTTACCTTGTGGGAACCTGGCCATCCTGAGAGTCTTCATGGTGACAATGTTGGTAGAAGCACCGGTGTCAACAAGAGCTCTTCTAAATTCGGTGTCTTTGAAGAAACCAGTGATATACAATGCTCGATTGTGTCCTTCATCCGTCATGCGATCTTCTTCTCCAAAAGAGATGTTGTCGATCGAATGCTCAGGCACTAGGGAGACTTCTTCAACTGATGGTGTTGGTGGCGTTATTTCCACGCTGAATGTTATCTGGTTGAGTGCTGAAAATGTGTCTGTGCGCTGATCCCTGGAGAAGTGCAGGAGTTCACATAGATTTTCGATCAAATGTGTGACCTCTTGTTCCACCGGCTTCTCGTATGTGGTGAAGCTGTTGATTCGAGGGTCAGATGACGCTTCAGTCCCCGGTGTTGAGACTTCTGGAGCGGAGGTACCGCCTAACTTGGATGTTAATTTGATGAGAAAGTCGAGGATGTGGTTTATCGTCTCCTTCATAAGGTCCATGTTCCTGGTATGGACCTCTAGGATTTGAGCCAACTCTGCCAAAGTCGGGACCCCTCTGCCTTCCATGCCGCCAGGTGTAACATGAGGAATGTTGCCGTTTGAAATATTTTGATATGAATTAGTCCTAAGACCAACCATCTTGTGAGATTGTTATATTGCAACCGAGAGATTAATCTCCCACTGTGGTCGCCAATCTGTAGATGGGGAAAAACGATTTGCTGGTTTTTAAGAAATTGAGGAGACGACCGTACGGAGGAGACTCCTCGAACCGAGCGAAATGTTAAACCTCACACAGATGCACCGCTGCAAAGGGGGTGCTTTAGATTCGAGAGATCAATCTGTAGTACTCCGTCCTAAATCAAGACAATGACCGTTCCAGAGTAAATTCGGTCACAAAAGAGGATGGGTTGATCTGTAGGAGGGAAGCTGGGAAATGTGTGGAATCAATGGTTATCAAAGATTGTGGGTGTGTGAATTCCGAATATGATAAGCTCTAAATGATTGAAATTGCTCAATTGAGAGTAGTTGCTCAATTGATGATCTCATGTTGTCGATGAGACGTGAGATTGATGATACTGATGATGCTTCAATCATGATTCAGAGACTTATTTATATTGCTGGAATTGTAGACACCATGATTCCATGAAGTGTGACAGTTGATGGAATTAAGGAGTGGGGAAGTGGAGATCGTGTTTGAAACCAGTTGCTCAACGTGTGGAGACTTGGTCGATTTTCCATCCACTACCTCATGAATTCCTTCAACTGATTGCACGACTTGCTCACATTCTATCGTGTGTTTGAACACATGTGCCGTAGACCGCCAAACCAAAACCCTAAATGATATCCCCACAAGTGACACGATTGACGTCTCGTGGTTTGTTAGTCAATTGATGACTTCGTGGTTTGATGGGATGATGAGTCCATGTAGTCGTTGAGTTGAACATGATGTTCTGAAACTCATGAATTGAACATGTCATGAGACAGAGGTATAGTTCTTACGATGAAGTGAGCAAGTATTGCTCATTCGATGGATCGTTGAATATTGATTGTTGAACCAATATTGAGCAAATATTCCTCATCTGAGCAAGTGCTGCTCATGTGATGAATTGTTGAATATTTGATCGTCTGAGCATGTGTTGCTCGTCTGATGGATTATTAGCAGCGTACCAAAAATATTAATTAGAATACTGGTTGTTGAACCGAGTATAATTAATGAAATTAATGACCGTATAGGCCGTCGTAAAATTATTAAGGTTGGAATCTGGAATGATGATCCTTGGATTCAGAAACCCTAATTTGATCAATTGATGATCAATTCATGGTTGTCAGAATTTCAACCATGGGACGAAGGAGGGAGCGACTACGTGGGACCGTGGATCAACCATGTAGTGTCCATCTGCTCACGTGAGCAAATACAAAGAACTCCTGAAGAGTTGACGATTTGTTGGTGGAAGAATGATTAAATGTTGGTTTAATCATTTATTCGAAAAAATGCTCGTCTGAGCCTTAGATGAGAAAATCTAATTAATTATGACGAGGCGAGGGACCGACCATGGAGTCATGAAACCAGCCCTGGGTTATCCCGTGACCGCCTGACGATCACTTCATGAAAATCCAAAGTGTTTGGGAAAGTTTTGGACCTAATACGAGCAATTGTGCAAATTAGGTCAAAACTGTGAAAATTGACGGGACCGGCTTCCGTGAGCCAAAGAGACAATCTTGGTCGGTCAAGATAGCGTGCTCGTGTCCCCAAGGCGTCCGCATCTCATTCCTGAGAATTTTGATATTTTCTGACGTGCAATTGAGCATCCATTCGAGAAAATATGCCAAAATTAGGGTTTCGGCGAAACTGAGGAAAAACACCATGAGATGATGAAAAATAATTATAAAATAAAGAATGAGGAGGCGTGGGACCGCCGTGGTCAAGGCATGGTCGGCCGGTCTTGACCACGGTCCCGTGGTGCCTTTTCCTTAATTTTATAATATTTTGATGATTTTATGAAAAATTCATGAATTTTGAGAAATTTGATGAATTTTGGGAGTTTCCATGAATTGAAGGAGTTTTCATGAGTTCAAGGAAACAAAAGATATTAAAATAATAAAACAAGGGTGTGTGGGACCGGCTAGGTAATGGCCGGACGGCCAGGGCCTGGTCCCACAAGTTTCCCTAATTTTATAATGATTTTATGAAAAATTCATGAATTTTGAGAAATTTGATGAATTTAGGGAGTTTCCATGAACTGAAGGAGTTTTCATGAGTTCAGGGAAGCAAAAAATATTAAAATAACAAAAAAGGGGCGTGTGGGACCGTGGAGGCATGGATGGCCGGCTTGGGCCTGGTCCCACGAGTTTTCATAATTTTTTAATATTTCTTAGATATTTTTGATGATTTGAGGGATTTTTTCCTAATTTGAGAGAAATACCATGAAATCAAGGAATTTGATGAATTCAAGGAAATCTAATAATAAAATAATAAAACAAAGGGGCGTGTGGGACCGGCTAGGGCATGGCCGGCCGGCCAAGGCCCGGTCCCACAAGTTTTCATAATTTTTATTATTTTATTATTATTTGATGATTTGTGCAAAAATACCATAATCAAGGAGTTTTTTCATGAAATTAGATAAATAATAATAATAATAATAAGGAACCGCGGGTGTGGGGCCGGTTGGGACTAAGGCATGGCCGGTTGGCCAATGGTCACGCCCCACACTCCTTTCCTTAATTTTATATTATTTTTTATGAATTTATGGAAGTACCATGAAACCGAGGAGTTTCCTCGAGACGAAGGAGATTTGATAAAACGAGAGGATTTTCATCAAATCATGGAAAATAATAAAAATGCATTAAAAATATAAAACTGGTGTGGGATTGACCACGACATGGTCGGACGGTCGTGTGTCCGTGCTCCCAGCACCCTGGTTAATATTTTTAATTATTTATTATTTTCTTCTCTATTTTGCATAGGTTCATCGTTTCGTTGTATTTTTGAAATACTGGTTCGTGCGGTGACTGTTAGTGTATCATCGTTGAATACACCTTCACCATTTGAATCAGGGCTTACTTAGAGGTAACTCAGACACCCGGTTGTTGATTATTTATTACTAATTGTGGAATTCAATGGAGAATAATTCACAAGACTAAGTAATAAGATGTTTATTATTAATTCATAGGATCAGCTGAGGATTCGACTGAGGCTTCAGAATAATAAAGTGAGCATTACCATTCCATGGGATCGTGATTCGACCATAAAATCGGATTAATTAAGGTTTATCTATTACCATTTATGAGACCAGTTGTGGATTCGATCATGAAATCGGAGTAATGAGATAATATAGTTATTGCTATTCTATGAGATCAAGCTGTGGATTCGATCATAGAATCAGAACAATTGTTATTGTCATTCCAGGGGACCAGTCGCGGATTCGACCATGGAATAGGAGCAATTGTTATTGCCATTCCGTGGGACCAGTCGTGGATTCGACCATGGAATAGGAGCAATAACAGATTATTCTGGGAATTCAGTAGTGAATGTCACGGCAGAATCAATCTTAATTAGGAATAATTAACTTTGTAGCTATGTACTAGCAGAGCAAGCTGTCTAGGAGCATTAATTATCCCGATATGAGCTTGTCGGTAAGTCATATCCTTTATATAGTCAGGGTAAACTCGTTGTTTGTTCCTGAAGATGTTATCGCTCTATACTAGCAAAGAAAGCTGTCCAGGAGCTGTCCATCTCGTGATGCTATATAGAAGTAATCACTGAAAGTATTCAGTATTCATGAGATATGTCGTTGTCCAGTCGTGAGACTACATATCTACATGTACACTGAGAGAAAGTACTCTTTGTTGAGAATTCAATGAGAGACTCGTGTCTCGATACTCGCATACGATTGCTGAATCAGAGTTTCGTATAATTATGAGTTTACGAATTTAGCTTTTGTCGAAAATCCACCATCTGCAGTTACCCATAAGGCTCGCTGGTAGGCTAGCACGACAACCTGTTCAATTAATGTATTAGTAATATATTGTTGGAGCTTAGCTTGTTAGGCTGGCGTAATATTGTAGGAATTAACATGGAAGGTAGAGTTAGCTTAGCTTGCCCCCTTGTGACACAATCTTCTCAGCCCCCATCTGCTTCGGCTCCCTTGGCTAGGTTACCCATAAGACTCGCTGGTAGGCTAGCACGACAATCTGTTCAATTTATGTAGTAGTATACTATTGTTGGAGCTTAGCTTGTTAGGCTTCCAACTAATTAATGTAACACTCTTTATTTAATAATAAAAAATTTATAATAATAATAATAATCTTGAAACATGCTCAAGATTATCTAATGGTGATACCTATAGATGGTTTGAACCAAATTCTTGGTCATAGACAGTTTCGAAAGTGTGCTTTGTTATCGATTTGGCATTCCTTTTTTTCCAGAAAATAGTTGTTGTACTATTTGCAAGAGGGATATGGACATTTTTGGGGACCATGCACTACACTGTGCCAGTGAAATTGGTGTGAAATTCAGACACAATTTTATACGTGATGTTTTGGTAAACATTTACTTCAGGGATAGTGTTTCAGTTGGAAAGGAAGTGGCTCTTGGACTTCGATCAGATGGGAATACCACCTTGCTACCGGCTGACTTGTTGGTTTATAATTGGGAGAATGGGAAGGACACATGCTTAAATGTTACCGGCGTCTCTCCTTTCACGAGTGACATTCACACCTTCATCCCGGGTCTAGCAATTGCTAAAGCAGTTTTACGCAAGCGAAATAAGTATTTAGCCGTTTGTGAAACTCATGGTTATTGTTTTGGAGTTTTAGCATTCACTACCTTAGGAGAACTAGGTGATGATTTGGTGGCTTTCGTGAATAGATTAAAGAATTGTATTGCTAACAACAACGCCAATTGTGATGCCGGTTACTTTTTATTTCATAGGTTGGGATTGGCTATTCAAAAAGGTGTAGGAGCCCAGCTTGTTGCTAGGTTGCCCTCCATCGATTTTGTACCTTGTATTTGATTATTTTGATAATAATTATAATAATAACTACATAATAATAATAATAATAATCTCAGCCCCCCCTCCCGCCGTTTCGGCTCCCTTGGCTAGGTTACCCATGAGGTTCGCTGGTAGATTAGCACAACAACCTGTTCAATTAATGTAATAGTATGTCGTTGGAGCTTAGCTTGTTAGGCTTCCAAGTAGTTTCATGTAATAATATCCATCCAATAATATAATAAAATAATAATAATAATAATAATAATAATAATAATAAAGCGGGCACCTAGCTCAGCTGGTCATCCCCGTTTCCCAAAGTTTCATCCGCTCCTGGAGGTCCCAGGTTCGAGCCCCCAATGACGTAATATTGCAGGAATTAGCATGGAAGGTAGAGTTAGTTTGTCCCCTTCCTTGCCCATGAGGCTCGCTGGTAGGCTAGCACATCAACCTGTCCACTTAATGTAAGCATGGAAGGTAGAGTTAGTTTGCCCCCTTGTGACGCAATCTCACCCCCATCCGCCGTTTCGGCTCCCTTGGCTAGATTATCCATGAGGCTCGCTGGTAGGGTAGCACAACAACCTGTTCTATTAATGTAGTAGTACGTTGTTGGAGCTTAGCTTGTTAGGCTTCCAACTAGTCAATGTAATACTCTTTATCCAATAATAATAATAAAATAATAATAATAATAATAATAATAATCTCGCTCTCTAGACTCTCACCGTCTAAAACCCTCCTTATTCCAGGCTCCCCCAATAAACAAACCCTCCTTAGACTTTTCAATATCGAGAAACCATCTCTTCTCTCCTCTAATAACTTCTCCTCCCATGGAGAAATATCTAAGATTTCGACCAAATTGCGCACCAAAATCAACATCTCAACGGAAAATGGAGGAAGTATTAGAAGAAGAAATCACTGCTTCAAAGCTCAATCAAGTAAGTACCCCCACTCTCTTAATTTCTAATTTCAGTTAAGGTTTTACAACTCGGTCATTTCAACTCACTGAGTTAGACTCGGTTGATTGTGTTTCTTCCAGGTCCTACTAAAGTGAATAGTGTAGCTAGTACTGTTGAAATTGAACAAAGTGAGGTAGAAGTAGCTGAAGGGTATACAATTACTCAGTTCTGTGATAAAAATATTGATGTGTTCTTCAAATGAGAAGCCACAGACAAAAGATTGGAGGAAGTTGTTGGTGTTTAGAGAGGAATGGAAAAGGTATAGTGAGAAATTCTACAAGCAATGTAAGGCACGGGCGGATGCCGAGAACGATAATGGTATGAAACAGAAGTTGGTGCTGTTGGGGAGGAAAGTGAAGAAGGTAATTATGATATTGACATGTGTTTGCATTTGGTTTGTCAATTTATCTGTTTTGGTTCTTGAGGAATTGAATGTGTTGTAGTTTTGAATTGTAGATTGATGATGAAATAGAAAGACATAGTGAGCTACTCAAAGAGATAGAGCAAAGCCCAACAGATATCAATGCAGTTGTGGCTAAGCGGCGTAATGAGGAGTTTTTCCGCCATCTTAGTCTACTGTCGGAGACTTACGATAGCTTGGATGACCGTGACGGTAAACAAATGCTTGATCTTGTGCACTTAAGTTTTACTCACTGATTGGTTTTGTATAGACAATGATGCATTCATACTTTAGTTGAGCTTGTGCAAGTACTTAGCAATCTTGTAGCTAGTACAACAGTCTTGGAGCATATACACATGGCACCTTAAGAAACCTTTTGTTATTGTTGACTGTTCTGTAAACATTGATTAGTTCGTAATCTGAAATAAGGTGAAGTGAGCAAGAGGTATTGTAATGCCTAATACGAAAAGACTCTTGGAACACTATTTTAGATGGAGAATTATGGGCATGGAGCATTCATTCTATAGTTAAGCTTATGGAAGTACGTAATTAACAATCTTGTAAATGGTACCGAAATGTTGGTGCTCGTATTGGAGGGTTTGACTGTCTTGCTCAGAGATTAGCAGTAACTAGCAAGTCATGTTAATAGGATTAGTGAATGTTTAAGAAAATATTGTGAGTAGGAAGGTTTTTGTAATCTGATGAACTCTTAGGATTCTTTTTTAGCTAAGGTATTAGGAATCTGTTTTGCATTTCGTTTTTCACTTCTGTGAAACTCAAACTGGGTAGACTGAAGTTTTGCAAACTCTGTGCCAACTTATGGACAAATTTATCTTGTGTGTACAGCGATATCCAGGCTTGGAGCTAGATGCTTTCCAATCCGTGTGTATGATAACAGGTTGAAAATGCGGAGACACTAGATGTTGCTCAAGCTAAATTTGATGATATACTCAACTCTCCCTCACTAGATGCAGCATGCGAGAAGATCAAAAGTCTAGGGAAGGCAAAAGAGCTTGATTCCTCGTTGATCTTGTTGATTAATAGTGCTTGGGGTGCGGCAAAGGAATCCACGACCATGAAGAATGAGGTAGACCCAATCACTCAAACACTATAAATAATTTCATTTCATTTATTAAGAATGCGCATCTTGGTTGTACATGGGTACAACTGATTCGTGATACATTAATAGGTTGTGCAAATCTCCCTTGTAGCTAAATATTTATATCATATCTCTGACTTATAAAGATTGCACTCTGAACATACACGAATTTAGATTATCAGAATTTTAGCAGTGTGCAAGCAAGCATTTTTGTTAATTGCTGAATGCCTGAACCCGGATGTTCTGAAACTGAAATTTGGCAATACACTTGTCATATTGTAACATGTCCTATTGACGTGTTTATCACCTTTAAAATGGACTCATATCCCTGAACTTTTCCAATTGTCTTAGCAATAGTTAGACCTCCAGGGTGATACTGTCATCTTCCACCTGCATGTAATTTTTGAGGTTTGGCTTTAAACAGACCAAAAGTTTGGCTTCATCGTTGCTCTATTTCAAGCTTAAGCTTCTTGTATATTGTATATCTTACATGGTTTATATGGGTCAGTCCGTGTTTAGCTTAAAGCCAGCAACTTACTTGCAGGACAAAGACATAATGTATCACCTATATAAAGCCACAAAAAGCAGCCTTAGGAGCATTGCACCGAAGGAGATAAAGCTACTCAAAGATCTGTTAAATATAACATATCCAGAAGAAAGGTTCTCAGCATTGGCTACTGCCTTCTCTCCAGGGGATGAAAAAGTAGCCAAGGACCCCCAATGCCCTGTACACATACGGAGTTCCTCTTTCACAACTTCTGAACAACCTTTTTGTTGTTTTGTTTTTCAGTAACAACTTAAAGAGTTTTATTTTGTCTAATTCTTTTTTGCTGAGCCGAAATATGGGGCTTCTTTGTATGCTAACATCTTTGTTGTTTCTCTTTGTTTATTATGATTTTCTCTGGCTCAGTACGCCAAAGGAGCTGTACAATCAAGATCATGCTCGACGCATACCATCTGAACAAAGAAGAATCTGAAATCAGGGAAGCAAGGCAACTGACTTTACCCATTGTGATGCAAAGGCTTTTCATACTGAAGGAAACGATAGAAGAAGAGTATTTGCAACAAAATACTGCGGCAGAAGATTCCACACTGAAAGAACTATGAGGTGCTGGTCTTTTATCTCATTTTTCGAACATGAAAGTAGCATGCAGAGTTCTACTGGAGAACGATTTTACTCGGTAGTAAAATATGACCATTTAAGGTGAAGTTCATCAACGAAACACACAAAAGCACTTTTGTTGTAAGGTGAAAGAAGGCTTGCAGTCATCGGTCCAGCTGGTTTGTCATTGTAATATGGTGCCACATGAAGGTCATTTTAGACGCAATCAGGTTACTTATAAGCTTGACTGCTAGTAACAGAACAGCAAGCTTCAGTATCGTGTTAGAAGGTAATCTTCTCTCAAAAGAGTACTCGGTTTTGCCAAATAATAGGCAGGATTGGTAACCGAAAGAACTGTCGACGAGGTAGTTGTCCATGAAGAGTGAAAAATTGGGACAATGTGAATTCAAATCATTCATGACTATAAAATGGATGTTTTTGTAGAGACTCTTTTTTGTGCTATGAACTGGGCACTTGTATTGATGTAACTCGAGGCTTAACTCGATGAACTTGAACCAGTCTTCTACTTATAATCCTCCACATGGTCTCCTTTTGGTTAACTAACACTAGCTAAAGATAGGAAAAACACTTCCACCAGACAGGCCAGTGGTCCATCGACAGGCATCTAAACAGACCACTACTGATAATTTGTTTGATGTGCCTAATTGGGTGTTCCTTTAATTAAATGTTGTTTTTATCTCCAGGTCCAATGTTTCTATCTTCTGTTTTGGAACTTGCAACGCAACGTGAAGGTACTTAGAAGCTACGTATATACTACCTTCGTTTCTGGAAAAAAGATATTTTCATTTTCTTCAGTTTAGCCTAAAAATAGGCCAAATTGAAAAAATGAAAGCATCTCTTTTCGAGAAACGGAGGAGTATAAGATAATAAGAAGATAGATGTCACTACAAGAAAAGTCACTTTTAGTGGTAAAATACTGTGTCACTAAAACCAGTTTCTTCTTTGCAAAAAGAATTCAGTGGCACAAAAAGTTTCATCACCTATAGTGAGTCGTTGAAAGTAATTTGTGACGTCCTTACGAAATTGTCACCGAATTATTTTTATTAGTGACATAAGTCTTTTTGCCACCAAAACTATCTTTTCGTGAGCAAATAAAATTGCCACTGTTCACTAATTTTGTGATGAAGAATTTTGTCACTCTAGGTATTTTTGGTGAGGAAACTATTTTATCACTTAAAATAGTTTTAGCAGCAAAATTTGTTTGCCTCGGAATAAATTTATAGTAGGAAAACAAATTCGTCACATAAAATAGTTTTAGCATCAAAATTTATTCGTCTCAAAATATATTTATAGCGAAGAAACAAATTCGTCACATAAAATAGTTTTAGCAGCGAATTTTCTTCGTCTCAAAATATACTTTTAGTGAAGAAACAAATTCGCCACATAGACAGTTTTAGCCGCGAAATTTATTCGTCTCCAAAAAAATTATTGTTTAGCAGCGAAATAATTTTCGTCTCGGAATAAAAAATCAACAGCAAAATCAAGTTGTCTCTAAAACCATGTATAATGACCAATTAGAATTGTCCTTGTATGGTCATTCCAATAACGAATATCATCGTCTCCAAAACAACTTTATTGGCGAATATAGTTGTCTCTGAAACAATTTTACCGACGAAGTCGTTCTATTTTCTCAACATGCCAAATTCGTCACCAAATTTTATTTAGTGAGTACAAATGTTATCATCATCGTTCCAAAGAGATTTTGGCACAAAAAAATATATTTAAATAAATAATACTAGTTCAAAACTAAAAAAAATAAAAATAGCCATTTAAATAAATTATTGCAACAATATCCAAACTAAAAAAGCTTACAATACACATCTGATTTTGATGTTCACATATCATATCAAGTGTGAATTTTCCATTGTCTTCTATCAATTTTTTTGATCTTCTTATTCCGTGCGCGTATTAGGTCATCTTGAGTGTTGAGTTTCTTGTTGCCAACTATGACTGTCATCTATCCCAAGTAAGATCCAATATCACGGTGTCACCTTTAGGCACAAACCAACAGGAGTCGATAGTAGATATATATTGTCAAATTCAGAGACTTATCAAATGTGCAATTGCAGCAACCCAATGAACTCCTGAAGCAAAATACTCATTGTACATGTAGAGTAGAATCACATTTCCTGGATTACTAAAATAGGCAAAAGTTGCAAACTGCCTATAACAGAACATGCCTATATATTAAAACATCCAAAGAGACCCAAGGTTAATTAATCCCTATCCAAATATCTTATTTCCTAGACTGGAATATAATAAAATTACTATAGAATACCTTAAACTTGGCTGGAAACCTGATCTTATGCATAATTCATGCATACTGCAGAGCAGAAGTATATTTTAAAATCCAGACATATCAAATCCAATACCTTAAATTTGGTTGGAAACCTGAGCTTTTGCATAATCCATGCATACTGCATAGCATAAGTATATTTTAAAATCCAGACATACCAAATTCAATATCATCAAAGAAGCTTCTCAGTTAGAAGCTAGTATAATGAATATATAAGCAATAACCAAAAATATTTCCCGGGACTGATACCTTAATTTCCTGCTGCAATCTTTGATTGGTACTCGCTCTTAGTCCCAGTGGCCAGTGCATAACTAAAAAAGAAGCACACACGTCAGTTGGATGTCAACTATCCATCTATTAGTTACTTTGAGCTTTATCCACCAAAATACAGAAGTGGGAAAAGTACACGAGGTCACATTAGTATATAATATACCAAGTACAACTTCCGGATTAAATAAGACATCCTAGCTAAACTTCACATCAAAGAGTAATCCTTAAAAGGGGTGATTTCTCTTTCTCAAGTACTTCTCTTTTTACCATTTGCAGAATGACAATACAAACCCATAACTTAAGATGTCAATACAAATTACCTGCGTCTTAAGATGTAAAGCAAATTGATTGCTAATAATCTAGAATCGATGTATTAACTTTTGTTCCTAATTTCACATCCTCGAGGGAACAAGTTCAATAAGTTTTTAAGGATACATAATTTAAAAAACAATGCTTTACTGTACATTCTTGGCTTCCTACTATCACCTTCCTGGCACGAATTTTTCTAGTGGGCATAAAAAAGCAAAAGTGAATATCTTGAACATAACTTTTTGAATTTCAAGTACAAAGTCTTCTCAAAAACAATGACAAACAAATACATTCCGAGAAGCGTATGACAAACAAATTCATTATCTCCTCTAACATTGTAATTGCAAGTAAAGGCTATAATACCAAAAGTTTGAGATTGTGTCTCCTATTCTCCAACTCAGCCGGTAGATTGAGTAAATCTATATCATTTGAAATAGCCTACAATGTATAACATCATTATGAGGATCAAAATAGATAATTAACAAACAAATAACAAATTCAACACACAAGAATCTTACCATAACGAGGAAAACCCTAGAAAATCAAGAGGAATTTCTCCAGAGCCGCAGGAAGATATTTTAGGTTTGAAGGTGCTAATCTTTTTAAAAGATTAGTCTTATACGAGAGAATTACGTGAGTTTAACTGTTCAATCAGGAACACAAATTGAATACAGCGGAAGAAAAAAATCAGTTTTCTCTATGTCAATTAATCTATTGACCACCATTCTTTTCATTCTGAGATTGTAATAAATCATGATTTGAATCAGGAAATTGACAACATGACATAGAATAATAACAGATTACCAAAATATTTCTTCTTGGATTATATTATTATATTGGATTTTCTGACAAATCGATTGAGGGTTTTCCTTTCTCAATCGAAAGTAAGGTGAGGAGAAAGAGAGAGGAAGAGTGCGAAAACGTGGGAGGCGAAAATGGAATTTGGTTTAGGTTTTTTCTCTCTTTCGGTGTATATTAACAGAGAAATTTGGAAAGGGTGCCCAACTTTCTGATACTCCATCTGGTTATCTATGGTATAACACGACTTGACGAATGTTAACTCCAACAACTATTTGATTTGTTGATAAATATTCATGTATCAAGGGAAAACAATCTAACGATTTATGTGTTGCCACTTTGCTAGTGTATTATTTGTGAGTCTCACGGAAGCATGTGACACTATTTCGTAGGGTTCCACCACCTTAGAATTTTATGAACATTTTTTCTTACCCACACATGCTCTAATTTTGCAATAATTTTTTCTATTTGCAATCAGATTTTGTGTTTATGATATTGTGTTTGTGATTTTGTGTTAATCAAATCATATTCAACATCATGAGATCATACTTAGAATTACCCGATTTCATCTAACACTGGCCAATTGAACTCAATTGTCACTCACTATCATTGAATCAGACTTCGTTTTGACTAACTAATTTTACTCAGTATTACTTTATGCCATCAAATTATACTCAACATCACTATATCATACTCAGTATGACTTATTATTCACCTAATTCCATCTAATTCTGTCATTTAGACTCATTTTTCGCTCACTTATTAGATCAGACTTATTTTGACGAAGTACCCACAAATTCGATCCCACTTTACTCTATGCCATCAAATCATACTCAACATCGCTAGATCATACATTCATACTCAATATGACTGATTATCCACCTAATTATATCTAATTCAGTTCATTTGGACTCAATTTTCATTATTATCATTAGGTCGGATTTACTTTGACTAAGTATCCACAAATTTAATCCAATTTAACTCAATTTTACTCTATGTTACGAAATCATACTC
Organism: Papaver somniferum; assembly: GCF_003573695.1. Taxonomy (NCBI): domain Eukaryota; kingdom Viridiplantae; phylum Streptophyta; class Magnoliopsida; order Ranunculales; family Papaveraceae; genus Papaver; species Papaver somniferum. The sequence goes on along the minus strand of NC_039366.1, from coordinate 93,173,232 downwards.
AATGTCACTAGATCATATTCACTATGACTGATTATCCACCTAATTTCATCTAATTCAGACCAATTGTACTAGATTTTGACTCACTATCACTAGATCAGACTTACTTTGACTAGTTATCAACAACTTCGATCTAATTGTACTCGAATTTACCATGTGTCATCAAATCATACTCTGCATGACTAGATTATATCCAATGTGATTGATTATCCACCTAATTCCACAAATTCAATAGCTCTACACATTTTCACTCAATATCACTAGATCACACATATTTTGACTAATATTCTAAAGATTCAATCATATTAAATCCAATTCTATTTAATATTTTCAATTTCATTATATCAAGTACAATAATCACACGATCATACTAGCTATGACTAATTATCCACCTAATCCAATCCAATTGTACTCAAATTTCTCTCAACATCACTAGAGTGCACTTCCTTTGACTAATTATCCGTAAATTCGATCAACTTAAGTTTAATATTACTTAAGTTCATCACAATCACTAGATCATACTCAGTGTGACTAATTATTCACTCAATTTCATCTAATTTAATCCTATTTTAGTCAAATTGATTCTATTTGATTAAAATCACTAGATCATACGTACTAATCCACCTAGTTCCTTGCAGTCAACTTTCACTAGATATAAATCAATCTTGTTTCTTTATTTTTCTTTCGAAAAAAGAGGACAAAACTCCACCTATTCCTTCATTCATTCATTTAAGGATTCCCCTTTTCTCCTGCAACATGCAGGAGGATACCAATATTAGCAGAGGGATATCATTTGAGTGATCCGACGATCATGATCCGTTAACATTTATTTGTCCTATATGTAATGGTATCGCCTCTGCTAATCTTGGTATCCTCCTTTATAAATCGTATTACATAGTTACCAAAAATTTATTCTTTAGCAACTATGTATTCTTCTGTCACCATAAAGAATTCTTTGTGACAACATTTCAGTAATCACTGAAATCAGGAACTGCGGTGAAGTTATAGTGTCACTAAATATGATTAAAGCGACAAAATCTAGTTCGTCGCAAATGTTCTTACTTGTGATGATTAAAAGTTGTTACTATATAAATATTTGCAATCAAACAAGCTGATGGTCACTAAAAATAAATATAGTGTCAAACATTTAGTTTCGTCACTATAAAATTAGCTAGTGACGAATTAATTTGGTCAGTATAAACTTTTCTTTTGTAACGAAATTTATAGATTATCACCAAAAATATTTTATGTCAATTTTTTAGCATCATCACAATAGACTTAAATGGTGACAAACACATATAATCACAAAAAACATATTAGTGACTAGACATTATTTTGTCTCTAAATGAAGTCACTAAAAACTTATGAGTGACGAAACCCAAGTCCCGTCGCAAAAAACCTAACAACAGTGACAAAAAATATTTTGGTCACAATAACTAAGCTTCAGCGATGAAATAATCTTCACCACAAAAACTATCGTCACCAAAGCCATGTTTTCTTGTAGTGTGTGTTAAGCTCGATGAACTTGAACCAGTCTTGTACTTATAATCCTCCGGTCTCCTTTTGGTTAACTAAGGGCCATTCCTATGGCAGTGTTCAAATATATGTTTTTGTTGAGCCAGGTGGATGGACAAACTGGGTTTTCCACAATGGTAAAGCATTCGGCGGTTGACCGTCAAGCGCGAGAAGGAAATGCAGACGCCGACGTTTCTCTTAGAAACACCAACGCTCGTTGTAGAAACGCTGGTTTTTTTAAGTGACACGCCGGCGTTTGAACCAAGGTCGCCAACGACTATCTTTAAACAGTCACCGGAACGACTAGTTTCTACCTCCATAAATACGGCTCACGTTTGTTCTCACAAATTCACAACAATCTTTCATCCGATCAATCTTTTCTTAATTTCAATTTCTTTTAACTTTCAACCATGAATTATGATTTTGATTCTTCTGAGGAAGATATGAAGATGGTTGAAATGTTGTATGAAGAAGAGGAAGAAATGTGTATGGAGTTTTTGCATCATATGGATGAAGATGCAAATCAAGATAGAAGAAGGCAAAATTTTATGTTGCAATTACAATAAGGGATCATACCAAATCCTTTAGAGCCATATGAAGTTGCGACTAGAAGATGTATGTGGCGAGATCGACATTTTTACCACGAAAAGATGATGCATGATTATTTTAATCATGATTGTGTCTATTCCGATGAGGATTTTCAGCGACTATTCTGCATGGGCCGCAGCTTGACGCAAAGGATTATTACCGAGCTTTGTCAGGTAAAACCTTTATTTAATTACCAGTATGATGCACGACATGTACGAGGCTTTAGTCCCGAACAAAAGGTCACTGTGACCCTCCGTATACTATGTTACGGGGTACCAGTGGATTCCAAGGATGATTACATCCGTATTGGGAAAACAACCGCCTTTAGGTATCTCAAATTGTTTTGCGAAACAATTGTCGAGCATTTTAGTCCAACCTTTTTAAGAAAGCATACTCAGGAATATTTTCAAATAATAACTAAAGAAAACGCCGCGAGGGGTTTTCCAGGAATGCTAGGTAGTCATAATTGCATGCACTGGACGTGGCATGCATGTCCGGTTGAATAACAAGCCAATATAAGGGTCATTATCTAAAACCAACTATAATTTTGGAAGCTTCAGCTAGCTATGATTGTTGATTTTGGCATATGCCTTTTTTGGGCTCCCGGGTTCAAATAACGATCTCAACGTCTTGTATAAGTCACCATTGTTTGAAGATCTTAAGAATGGGATCGTGCCGCACTGTAATTTCACCATCAACGGTCATCACTACACTCAGGGTTATTATATAGCAGACGGAATCTATCCAGAATGGTCAAATGTGGTTCAAGCTTATAAACAGGTAGGTTTTGGACCGACGACTTCGAAGGATATGAAGTACTTTAACACCTGTTGATGGTGGTTTTTAGTATAGGGAGAAAACTGTAAAAGTCTATCTATCTGACCCAGCATCAGATGTAGTAGACATTGATATGTCTATATTCTGCAGTGAATTTGGAGAATATATCAAAATCTGATAAGTGCATATGTCTCTCTTCATATTATATTGAAACTCAAGCTCCTAGATGAATTGTTCACTAGTATAGATCCTAATGAGTATATAAGCTCCGTGCTGCATTACTCACTAATGCCGGAGCCTGCTGAGTATTTTCCCTATGCTATGTTCCCTAGCTGAACCCTTAATATTGATATTACATGACAATTTGTATTCACTCGCAGCAGAGTAGCACGAATTTCCAAGTATCAAGGTTAAGGTCCTTGCATAAAAGTACTCAATCGGAAAGCATACTACTTTCTGGCAATAAAATTAAAGAACTCTGTGTCAGCACATGGAATTCAATCAATTTTGTGATAATTCACAAGATTCAAATATTACCCTGACTAATTTTCAAAAATTAGGGCTTTGCGCCCTACGCAGTATATTAGACCCCGTCGATCGAAATTAAGCTTAGACGAACTAGGAAATTAATCCGCCATGGATTAGTAGGTGAAAAATCCTACCCAAAATCAGAAAACAAGGAATAAAAGGAGTCGCGAAATAGGAGAAGCAACAAAGGGAGGTGTGGCCATGCCATAGGCCAGCCGGCTCCACTTGCAAGTGGCCACACCTCATGTTACCCGACCGACCATGTTTCCCGTCGACGACCAATCAGGTCGCTTTAAACCCGCCACACGCACATGAGTTGTGGATGGGCCCATACTTGTCGGCCCTATTTCCCATCGACCAATCAGGTCGCTTTAAATCCGCCAGACGCACACTAGAAGTGTGGCCACGCCCACGTTTGGTCGGCCCACTTTTCTATTGAACAATCAGGTCGCTCTAAACCTGCCACAGTATTAAAAGAGGAAAAATTGCGGCAGATGGTCACAATGCCAAATTGGCTTTCCAAAAGCCACGCCAACATGCTAATTGGCATGCCAAACATTCCAAACGTGCGTTCCGCTCCGGCATGCTAGTGACATGCCGAACATGCCATACCGCGCCAGTACGCTAATTGGCATGCCAAACATTCCAAACGCGGCACTTTTCCGCAGTAGCATGCCGAACGTGTCAACGTGCCATAAATAGCGCGGCAACGTGGCCATTCTATAATCACTCGTGGCCATCCTTGCGCCTGTGGCTATTCCCATATTATGACCTGCCATAATTCCTTTAATGTGGCCATGGCACGGATTGCATAAAGCGTCACCGTGCCGCGGCCATGCCACACGCGCTAATTAGGGTTTCGATATGCCAAACCCTAATCTAGCTAAAATTTCCACGCCAACTAAGTCAAGTAATTCTCCTAAGGCCTTAAGTTTGATATAAAAACAGGGCCAATGTTGCCGGAGCCATATTTGGGTCTAACACCAATATGCCAAAATAGTTTCCATGGCTACGTCAGGCGTCACTATGGCACTGGCATGCCGCTATATGCCACTGCACCATTGGCATGTGCCAATGACGCTACTGTGCTACCATCAGGCGTCAACAGAATGTGGCCATAATCAATGGCCACCCTTTTTCATGAGTTACGATCTTAGCCGTCCAAATTCGCCACAGAATTGTCAGGCATGTGACAAGTTTTGGGTGACCAACCAAGACAAGCCTAATATCATCATATGTTATTCTCCTGTGGCAAGTCTCCTGACTTTGACTTGCCACACATAGTAATCTTCATGTTTTCCATAAAAACACTCGAGACATCAAACATGTCACAAACTAGGGATACTCATCAGGGTATTGGTCTAGCGGTTTAAAGCGTGCGGCGTGCAACACGCCCATTATAAGAAAGTGGCAGAAAGAAGGGCAGTTAGTGGCGGCAAGAAGTAGTGGGTGTAAACTAACCAGTTTCCTCCATAGTGGGAACGTGGTTTCTGGCATTTACACATGACCCCACTTCTCTATCACTCAATCACTCCCACTTTCGACGAGATCAAGGTGCGTTCAATAGGTTTTACCTATTTTCGACCAGACAACAAATTTTGGTTAGAACAACAACACAGTATCCAGAAAAATACCAAAGAACTGATAGCTTTCATTCCGCAAGCCAGTTTCAAATTCTGATACAAGTCATAAAATAGCCACACCTTCAGAATTAACCATTCTGGTCTCAACACCTTCTTCGCTTCCCTCCCTAAGAACAACCCTTCCCCTTCACTTTGTGACCGAAGCAAGACTGGAACGACCATTTCTTGGTTTAGGCCAGGATTGTGCAGATTGATCTCTCGAATTTAAAGTACTCCCATGCAGTGCATTTGTTTCAGGTTTAGATTTGTTTCTCATCCACACACTCAAATTTACCAAAACCAATAGAAACAGTTTTTACCCAAAAACAATTGGCAACCACAGTGGGAGATTAATCTCTCGGTTGCAAAAAATCATTTTCCCTATTCCATTTTCAACTTCCTAAATTTCTCAAGATGGTTGGGTCTTAGGAATGGTTCAGAAACCCTCAATCCCAATCTTACTTCTCCTAGTACTGAAAATACTTCACATGGTGTCCCTGAATCCTTTCTTTCATTCAAAACCCTTGTCGAGGCTATGGAGTCTCGATATTTAACAATTATTCACGATTTGATGAAAATCCTGAATGATATTGTCGGGAATCAAGCTACTATTGTCAAGACGCAGGACGGAGTATTTACGCTTTTGAAAACGCTCACGGATCAACTATTAAAGGAACCAACACGTATTCATTCTGGAGGAAACGCCATCAATAATTCATTTTGGATCAATGTTGATGGTAGTAGTAGTTCTTCCAAGATTCATATTCCTACTCCTAGTGAGGAGGACGAAGCCTATGGTCACACTGAATGGAAAAGTATCCACCAACCTAACTTGTCTGCTCATGAAGATCAAGAGATGTTTCCTCAAGATCAGAAAGAAGACTCGTGGGATTTATCATGTTCTTATCAGAGTCCTCGCAATGAAAAAGTGATTTCATTATGTGTGTCCTTCTTGGAAAATATCAATTCCCATATTGCATCAGAAGTTGCTAAGAGATCCGCTGTTGCTTTACTCAGTCGATCCGAACTGTTCCAGAATGAAGAAGCTCGTAAAGATATTTAGGAAAGCAGGCTCCTTCCAATAAAATATCCAACCTCCAGTCAATCGTTAATGAAGGAAGAAAGAGAAAAGCTCCAGCAGTGGAACAACCACCCAAATGTGTGGCACCCGTGCATCAAACGGCTTCACCCCAGAAGGTCGTGGCTAAGATTCCTGCGCAACAAAAAGAAACTGGAGATGCTGCTCCAAACTTCCTGTTCCCGATCTAGGAAGTAATTGAACTCCTGGAAGTATGGATTCAAGACGATGCCATCAAACTACCTCATGTTAGGCGCCTACCAACTGAGGAACAAATGGCAAATCCCAGGTATTGCCATTACCACAGGTTTGTCAATCATCCAACCAATGAATGCAACAAATTGAAACGCATTTTCAAGGAGAAGGTAGATGCAGAAGAACTTCAATTAGGCACCGAAGGAGTTCACAGAGACCCTCTTCCCATCAGGAGCTGCATGATTTCTGGGGACTCCGTCCACAAAACCGTACAGTGTATGGTGAAGCATTTATGTGAGATTCTATATTTCTCCAAGGTGGTACGTCAAGATATATTTGCAGCCTCAATCGTGTTGTGTCAGGCAAGCGGTGTTTTCAGTTGGGGAAGCCGCTCTCAAATCCCAACCTCTTATAGAAGGTGCCGCCGGTAAATGTAACTGGGGACTGCCGACCACTACCCACCTGAGGGATGTCGAGTTCGACAACATGTTGATTGACACGGCCTCTGATTTCAACATTGCTACCGTCAAGACTCTGAGAGCCGCAGGAATTTCAAAGCGGGAATCTTTGCACTGCCCAACTGTAATCAAAAACCCAGAAGAAGAATCAAAAAATTCTTACGGGTACATTAATCTCGAAATCAAGGTGGGAGATGCTCTAACGCACGCCAAATTTCATATTGTTAAAGAATGCCCAAATTATGATATGGTTCTGGGGCGCTCATGGATGCATAGCAACAAAGAAAAACTAGGAGTATGTCATTTGCCAGTGTTTATACCTAAAAGGATTTACAACAAGCCATCCAACCCTGAAGATTATTTGTTGCCGCATCAACAACTTGCCAATGTGACCCAATTTCCTGGAGAGAGCCCGGCGACATATGTTCGCAGATCCCGAACACAAGTAAGTTTCATTGAACAACCCTTTTTGCAACCAGTCGCTCCTCCCTTCGTCAAAGCCTGGGGACTCAAGCCAGTTATCAACCCAGCTGTCGCTAGGAGGTATGAATGGGATGATGGTCCTTTCAAATATTTTATCAAATGTTTAGAAGTTGTCTCGGCCAAGGATGATGAGTCTAAGAGCCAAGTTACTGAGAAACGCCCAAACCCATTCCAAGTTGGAGGTATAGGGATTGCTGCTCAACCCCCACCCGGTTCCGCAGAAGGAAAAGATGAGCCGTACCTAGTGGAATAAGTTATCTTAGTAGGTTACTGCAAGCTCATCAATGCTGGAAAACTAGAAGGCATGGTAATGCACTCACGATGGCTCAAGCCTTTCAATACCTAATATGTCGTACTTCCTTTTTCCTCCAGCGTTCTCATTAGTGTTTCCTTTAGCAATTTCTCTTTTCATGCAATATTTGTAATTCCTCCAAAATGATTGCACTGCTTGCATTCATAATTAGGGTTTCGATTTGTCAATTAATCAAGTATCATTTCCCTTTTAAAAATCTCTTTACTCCTGAATCATCTCAAGGAACACTATCGAGTAAACCCAAACCCTCACAAAAATCATTACCTATTAATTAAAAACCAGAAAAAATCAAGCCATGTAAGAGATGTCTCAAAAATACTGAAGAGGGGAATATGTAAAGAAAAATAAAACACAAGATCATCAAGCAGCGACACATTCTTTCTAGGGAAATCATCTTTCCCATCCGAAGAGATGCCTGCTTCAACCTTCGCCTGACGAGATTCCTAGAAGAAGTTTTCTTTTCATCAGTTTTCCGGATTTTGGGAATCCTCTTCACGAAACAAAGAACCAAAGAATTTGAAGTCAGCACACATGACACTTATGGTTTGCAAATACCTCTCAGAAACGACGCGTCGAATTACGTGCCACTAATTGGAGATGAAACCTCCTCACCTAACAAGCATAGATTTTAGATTTCTTATTACGTGGTAATGCGTCCATGCTTCTACATACCTAGTCGGCACGCCACAAATATTCAAGAAGCATGTAGTCTGCACCGTGGATTATCAAGAAAGGGAAGAACTCGTTTTTCGAAATCAAGGGTTAATGGCGCCCTCACTAGAGTTCTCTCCAGAATTTGCTTCAACGTTCTCTCCAGAAGCCGCTTCAACATTCTCTCCAGAAGCCGCTTCAACATTCTCTTCAGAAGACGCTTCAACATTATCTTCAGAAGCCGCTTCAACGTCCTCTCCAGAAGCAGGAGCTGCTTCAACGCCTCAGCAAGACACACAAACCAACCGCCTCATGTCTGCCACATCGGCCGACAAAGTCAGATTGGGTGTTTCTAGATTTTCAATTTCCTATGGGAAGGGTGCATGGACGGCCAGATGTTTGGATGGTCTGTCAAGTGCGACTCCCAAATTGATCAACAAATGACGGATCCAAGAGATTGCCGCTTTCGTCAATTTGCCAGTCACCTTACTAGCAAATGCAATGGAAGTACATCTTCCAAGAGGAAATAGGCTCGAGCCACAGGAATTTCTCAACATGAAGCCGTACATGCATCAAAGACACCAAAGGAAGATTCAGATATATTGATGGTCGTATCACCTTTGAACAAAACCAAACACGACGTCAGCTGCGGGACCTGCCTGATGATCAACAATCCAGACTCCAAGCAACTTAAAGTTAAGGCCTCTTACAATTGAGCTCAATGGAGTTCGGCAAATTTTGAAATCCACTAGAGAGGCCAGATACTCATTTCTTTGGAGAGATGACCTTATCACACATTCCGCAGAGGATCGATAGAGTTCACTCTGATGAAATTTCAAAACCGTGAAAGTTATGCGTACAACTAAAGTTCATACTTGCGAAAAGAAGAAGAAATAACAGGATGTACTTACCTTGCCGCCAACGATTGGCACACTCGTGATGGAGCTGCTGACAGCGACGAAGAGGAGACGGCTACTACAGACGAAATCACGGAGCCAGACGAGCAACAAAAACAGAAGAGGATTGAACAAAAAAAGGATTCCTTCTTGATCCATGGAAGGAATGGATGGTTGGGCCCACAACACTCATACTCGTAGCCGAGATAGAAACACGCTACTACGAAGACCTAGCAAAACGCTATTACGAAGACCATTGACTGTGCGGTCCCGTTGCTGAAGGTCGATTGGAATTTTCTTGGTAATATCTACCTGCTTCGTCTTTTCAATTTTAATTTCATCTATCACCATCTAATGCTTACCCAGCAATAATGTCACTGTTATGTGATGGTGGTTTTTAGCATAGGGCGAAAACTGTAAAAGTCTATCTACCTGACTCGGCATCAGATGTAGTAGACATTGATATGTCTATATTCCACAGGGAATTTGGAGAATATACCAAAATCTGATGAGTGCCTATATCTCTCTTCATAATTATATTGAAACTCAAGCTCCTAGATGAATTATTCACTAGTATAGAGCCTAATGAGCATATAAGCTCCTAGATGCATGACTCACTAACGCCGGAGCCTGCCGAGTATTTTACCTATGCTATGTTCCCTAGTTGAACCCTTAATATTGATATGGCATGACAATTTGTGTTCATTCGCAGCAGAGTAGCACGAATTTCCAAGTTTCAAGGTTAAGGTCCTTGCATAAAAGTACTCAATCGGAAAGCATACTGCTTTCTGGCAATAAAATTAAAGAACTTTGTGTCAGCACATGGAATTCAATCAATTTTGTGATAATTCACAAGATTCAGATATTACCCTGACTAGTTTTGCGCCCTGCGCAGTATATTAGACCCCGCCAGTCGAAATTAAGCTTAGGAGAACTAGGAAATTAATCCGTCATGGATTAGTAGGTGAAAAATCCTACCCAAAATAAGAAAACAAGGAATAAAAGGAGCAGCAACAAAGGGAGGTGTGGCCATACCATAGGCCAGCCGGCGCCACTTGCAAGTGGCCACACCCCATGTTGCCCGACCGACCCCTGTTTCCCGTCGACCAATCAGGTCGTTTTAAACCCGCCACACGCACATGAGTTGTGGTTGGGCCCATACTTGCCGGCCCTATTTCCCATCGACCAATCAGGTCGCTTTAAATCCGCCATACGCACACTAGAAGTGTGGCCACGCCCACGTTTGGTCGGCCCCTTTTTCTATTGACCAATCATGTCGCTTAAAACCTACCACAGTATTAATAGAGGCAAAATTGCGCCAGATGGTCACAATTCCAAATTGGCTTTCCAAAAGCCGTACCAACATGCTAATTGGCATGCCAAACATGCATACTAAACGTGCCATTCCGCTCCGGCATGCTATTGACATGCCGAACATGCCATGCCGCGCCAATACGCTAATTGGCATGCCAAACATGCCAAACGCGCCACTTTCTCGTAGTAGCATGCCGAACGTGTCAACGTGCCATAAATAGTGCGCCAACGTGCTAACCCACTTCTTTTTCGTGACCAAACGCCATAACATATTCCAATTAGGGTATTCCAATCAAGGTTCTGCCTTAGTGGCATTAGTCGAAACCCTAATTCCCAGTCATGTCCCAATTACGCCACTTTGGCCCTACAACATGCAACGAGCCATGTGGGATCCGACAAACCCTAAAAACTGTGCCATTCTATAACCTGTGGCCATCCTTGCGCCTGTGGTTATTCCTATATTATGGCCTTCCATAATTCCTTTAATGTGTCCATGGCATCGATTGCATAAAGCTTCACCGTGCCGCGTCCATGCCACACGCGCTAATTAGGGTTTCGATATGCCAAACCCTAATTTAGCTAAAGTTGTCACGCCAACTATGTCAAGTAATTCTCCTAAGGCTTTAAGTTTGATATAAAAACAGGGCCAATGTTGTCGGAGCCATATTTGGGTCTAACAACAATATGCCAACATAGCTTCCATGGCTACGCCAAGCGCCACTATGCCACTGCGCCATTGGCGTGTGCCAATGACGCCACTGTGCTACCATCAGGCGCCAACAGAATGTGGTCTTAATCAATGGCCACCCTTTTTCATGAGTTACGATCTCAGCCGTCCAAATTCGCCACAAAATTAACAAGACTGTGACAAGTTTTGGGCGACCAACCAAGACAAGCCTAATAGCATCACATGCTATTCTCCTGTGGCAAGTCTCTTGACTTTGACTTGCCACACATACCAATCTGCTACATGTTTTACATGAAAACACTCGAGACATCAAACATGTCACAAACTAGGGGACGCTCATCAGGGTATTGGTCTGGAGGTTTACAGCGTGCGGCGTGCAACACTCCCATTGTAAGAAAGTGTCAGAAAGCAGGGCAGTTAGTGGCGGCAAGAAGTAGTGGGTGTAAACTAACCAGTTTCCTCCATAGTGGGAACGTGGTTTTTGACATTTACACATGACCCCACTTCTCCATCACTCAATCACTCTCACTTTCTACGAGATCAGGGTGTGTTCAATATGACTTTTATAAATAGGTTTTACCTATTTTCGACCAGACAACAAGTTTTGGTTAGAACAACAACACAGTATCCAAAAAAATACCAAAGAACTGATAGCTTTCATTCCGCAAGCCAGTTCCAAATTATGATACAAGTCATAAAATACCCACACCTTTAGAATTAACCATTCTGGTCTCAACACCTTCTTCGCTTCCCTCCCTGAGACCAACCCTTCTCCTTCACTTTGTGACCGAAGCAAGACTGGAACGGCCATTTCTTGGTTTAGGCAAGGATTGTACAGATTGATCTCTCGAATTTAAAGTACTCCCGTGCAGTGCATTTGGTTTAGGTTTATATTTGTTTCTCATCCATACACTCAAATTTACCAAAATAGCAGAAACAGTTTTTACCCAAAAACAACACCCAACAAATGAAATGCAAAAAGGATGTTGAACGTGCTTTTGGCATACTGAAAAGGAAGTTTGTCATCATAGCTGGGTCGGCACTCTTCTTTGATCTTCAAGAAATAAACAAAATTATGTTGACTTGTATCATTATGCATAACATGGTCATTGAAGAAACCAGGTGTGACCCAACCTGGACGAGTTTTCCAGATGAATATTTGGTGTCGGATCTTGTGGTGGAGCATGGCCGACCGGCAAGAGAATATAGACTTGCCACTGACAGCCTCCAAAACCGGGGAATCTATGGACGACTAAGACAAGATATAACTAAGAACATTTGAACTTTAAAAGGAGCAAGAGACGATGCGGGGGCGAGGCAGAGGGAAAGAGACAGGCAGAGGCAGATAAATGTTATTTTCAATTTAGTGTTGTTGTATATTTTAATTAATACTCTACTTAAAATTGTTTGTTTAAACGACTATACTTAAAATTAAAATTGAGTCAATTATATTAAAAGTAATTTTAAATTGTACTAATAAACGAGTACAATTAAATTAAATTAACTAAACAAGAATTTAAATTAGTTAGCAAGACTGTATTCATCTTTGTTTTCTTCCGAGGCATCATCTTCGTCTTCTTTCACATTCACATACTAGCCAGTTTGTTGAGGGGGGGGGGGGGGGGGACTTGTTCAGGGACTTGTTTTTGTTCGGCCGCGAGCCGCTGTTGTTCGGTCGCGGCTTGTTGAGCTTCGGCCACACCCATCCCCTTAGTCCATATAGCAAGTTGTCATTCATTATTGAAGTGTTCAAGTAGAGTAACTTGTTTATCTTACAATCCATGTAGTATTGTTCTCGAAAAAAACGACTTTTTTGTTGACTATTTATAGCAATGCCACGGTCCCTGGCTCTATCTGCTTCTATCTGCATCTTGAATTCCTTGTGATCAGCATAGTTGTACTCGCTTGAACCTCCTTCTAATGCTGGTTGGGTTGTGTCTCTCGCTACTTTTGCAGCTTTCTGACCACCTCTTCTTCTTCTCTTGATGTTGGTGTTGACGTCTAGATTAGTGTTGTGTTGTTCCTGACTACTTGGAGTTCCATCAGGTGAGGAAGCAGGCCCTCCATTCTGAAAATCCTGCGAGATTGGACCATGTGGTGATCTTGCAGGCACTTGATTACTTTCCAGCAAGTATGGATTAAACTTGTTAAGCACCCTCAAAATGGTGAAACAAGTTTCATGTTGGAAGCCTTGTTTGTGGGATCTTTGCCACTCTTCCCGACATCTTCGTTCCACATCCGGTTCGCCTTCACCACTTCTTCTGTTGTGCCACATTTGAGTGATCAAAGCTATAAATTCACTAATGGCTGCTGAAATTGTGTGAAAACGATGAGACAACCCATCGTCATCACATCTATTGGGGTTACCTATTTCTTCACAAAATTTTTGTAAAATCTTATCATAAAAAGTTTTTTTTCTTGATAAATACCATTGATTTCATCTAATGTATATAATACATAATTTATGCAAAGTGACTCGTCTTCATCCATCGTATACTTCACACCACGAATTCTTGTGTTTCGTGGTGTTTCTTGTTGTGTTTTCTTGTTGTGATTGTTGTTGTGTTTGTTGTAGTGTTTGTTGTGGTGTTTGTTGTTGTGATCGTTGTTGTGATCGTTGTTCTGAGGATGCCATATTTGTTAGAAATGAAATTTATAGCGATGAAATTTTTTCTGGTATATTGAGTTGATATGAATAGTATTGTTTGACAAAAAAAATTTAGAGATGGTATGAAATTGTGTATTTTTGAGGTAGTGATGAAGAAGGTGTGAGTTTTAAGTCTGGAGATGAACTGAATTTATAAGGAAAAAAAAGGAGCAACAACCATATGAAAAACGCGGCGCTTTAAGGAAGGGCGCTGGCGCGTGACGTAACCACTGGCGTTGCAAGGACAAGCGTCAGCATTGGTGCCAAGGCCGCCCATCCTTCCACCACGCGCGCGCTATATGATCCAACTCACACAACAAACCAACAAAATTGTTGGTTTGTACATTCATTTTTCATGTTTGTTGAGTCCATAATGGGAGCAAAATCAACAAACTTCAAGTTTGTTGTGTCCATATGGAACTGCTTTAGCTAAAAATAGGAAAATAACTTCCACCAGACAGACTAATGGTCCATCGACAGACATCTAAACAGACCACTACTGATAATTTGTTTGATGTGCCTAATTGGGTGTTCCTTTAATTAAATGTTGTTTTTATATTCAGAAGGTATGTAGAAACGTGAAGGTATGTTTCTGTTCTGGAACTTGCAAAGTAACGTGAAGGTATGTAGAAGTTATTTATATACTACTTCCGGTTTTGGAAAAGAGATACTTTCGCTTTTTCAATTTGACATATTTTCCAGAAACAGAAGGAGTATAAGATAATAAAAGGATAGATGTGTTAAGCTTTGTTGTGTTTTTTTTTTTTGCTTTGCAACTCTCCGTTGATAATCTCTTGTGAACACTCATTAAACAGCTCTAGAGGTTACCGATAATATTGTCAATTCTGAGGCTAAGCTCCATGCATTGTTTTTGAAATGGCTCTCGTATTATGAACACCACCATTTTGATGTGGAAGATGAAAAAGCTTTTAAGGAGAGGTTTGAAATTTTTAAGGGCACTGCTCGGTTCGTCAAACAACATAACAAAATCGGCTCTTCCTTCACTTGCGGATGAAACGGCGATGCAGATCTGACTACTGAGGAGTTTGCAAGGTATCTAGGTTCGTGGAAGACGAATAAGAAGTTTAACAAGACAACTAAACAGGTTATAGCTAACTGGTATAGTTGTAACTGTAATTAAACTATCTAGATAATAAATCAAGCTAACCAGGTTAGCAGCTTTTAATGCTGAGTTGTCTCATATGAGATTTTATGGTGCATGATTTTCATGGATTGTAGTGCTACTGATGCTAGCGTCAGGACGTCTTCAAATGGAACCATTGGTTCAAACTAACTTGATTTAATTTTCTTTAGCTCTAAATTGTATTTTATTGTACTGCGCAAATAGGAAACGAAAACAGAAATCCCAAGATTGGGTTCCTCGGCTAGACGCGATTATCTTGACTACGTTTTGTACTTGTAACCTTCCAGTATGGACTCTTGTTTTGGCTAACTGACACTACCCAAAGACAAGAAAAGCACTTTCACCAAACAGACCAATTGGTCCATCCACAAGAGCATTTAAACAAGCCCCTATGAAATAATGCCTTGTTGAAGCAGGCAAACAGAAATATTGATGTTCTTAATACTTTTATTCACTTCGAAAAATATAATTCTGGAATTTCCCTTGCCAATGACCCATATGGTTGGTTCTGCAACATGTGCCCAACTCATTCAGTTGGATGCAGATGTCTCTCTTGTAGAGCGGTAACATCATTTAATTTGCCAATGTCATTTGATGTTAATATGTCTCTTGCAATGACCCACAATCTGCTCAATGGTTCTGCGAGATGATCCCAACTCATTCAGTTGGATACAGATGTGTCTTTCAAAGAATCACTTGGTGCGTCGGTGCATGCCTCTCAGGTAGGTCGTTCATGTTATTTGGTGTTAATACTTGCGATTTTGAATCAAGTAATTGTGGTATGTGCACTTCGGTTTTTTACAATTGTATCTGAAAACGCGGGGGTCTAACAACCACACCAAATATTTCGTTTGGCAATCTGAATAGACAAACTCCAATATACTATCAAGAGAATCAACTAGACAGTCAGACTCAATCTAGAGAAAAGTATATCAAAGAGTTTTATATCTCTATCTCTCAATTCAATATGCAACATAAAAAAGAAATTTGCGTGCCCGATTGAATACTAGAGGAGTAACTTGAACGGTACCAAAGACCAATGTTCAAGGATCAATCAATTTCAATCAACAACCAAAGGTTGTACTTCCCAATTGATCGATTCAACGCACAACCTGTGATATTTCAATTACATAACAAAATATAATGCGGAAAAGAAATAACACATACACCAGAATTTTGTTAACGAGGAAAACGGCAAATGCAAAAGAACCCCGGGACCTAGTCCAGCTTTGAACACCACACTGTATTAAGCCGCTACAGACACTAGCCTACTACCAATGAACTTCGGACTGGAATGTAGTTGAACCCTAATCAATATCACACTGATTCAAGGTACAGTTGTGCTACTTGCGTCTCTGATCCCAACAGGATACTACGCACTTAATTCCCTTAGATGATCTCACCTACTACCAAGAGTTTCTACGACCCAAAGTCGGAGACTTGATAAACAAATCTGTCTCACACAGAAAAGTCTATTGGAATAGATAAATCTGTCTCCCACAGATAAACCTACAAGTTTTGTTCCGTTTTTTGATAAATCAAGGTGCACATGAACCAATTGATAAACCAGACTTATATTCTCGAAGAACAGTCTAGTATTATCAATCGATCACCTCACAATAATCTTAATTGTATGGTAGCGAAACAAGATATTGTGGAATCACAAACGACGAGACGAAGATGTTTGTGACTACTTTTTATCTTGCCTATCAGAGAATCAATCTCGAGCAAATCTTAGAGATGATAGTACTCAATACGATAGAATATGGCAAGATCCGAACACGCAACTACAGAGAAAATAGTTGGGTCTGGCTTCACAATCCCAATGAAATCTTTAAGTCGTTAACCTACATGATTTCTTGAAAAACCTAAGGTTAAAGGAGAATCGACTCTAGATTATACCACTAGTATCACACAGGAGATGTCGGGATTAGGTTTCGCAGTTGCTAGAATTCTGCTTTATATAGTTTTCAAATCAGGGTTTGCAATCTAAGTTACCTTCGTAACAAAGCATTCAATATTCACCGTTAGATGAAAACCTGATTAAATTCAAGCTCATATCTTTCAAAAGTTAGATCGAACTTAGCTTGTTATACACAAATGAAATGTACTCTCATTTAGGTTTATGTAACCGTACCTAAACGTGTACACCATGTTGGCTCAGCAGTAGTTAACCGAGGTTAGTTATATGAACACTCTCATATCAACTTTATTCATCTTAACCACAACTAGTTCAAATGACTCAAATGAAACTAGTTAAAGAGTTGTTCAATTTCTATATTCTCATAGAAGTATACAAGAACACAATTGAAGCAAAATCGGTTTGATTCACTCGAATCAATTCATGAACATTATAGCGACGGTTTGCAGAGAATGCGTTCCTTAATATATAAACGTATTAGTTCATGAGCCAACCGAACTTAGAACTTTAACCACTCAAGTATGCATACGGGTACGCATACCTAAGTAGCCGGTCTGGGTTTGAGTTTGCCAGTATGCGAATGGTTACGCATACCTTAGTACACTTCCAAAACCTATCAGAAATTCCCGGACCTATACCTTACGCAAGTATGCGTACCAATACATGTATGCATACTCTAGTTCCGGTCATGGATTACATACATGCAAGAATGCATACTATGTTCATAATCCAATAGTTCTAAACTCTATTTCAATCATTGAAACTTTCTTAGAGGATGACAATATCCGTTTTCACACACTATTAGCATCAAAGAAATTTTCAAGTGTCATGTAACTGGATGTACAAGGACAGGGTAAACACCTAATTCAGGGAATCAGGTTTCTCTGGTTCCGAAGAACACAGCCTAAATCGAATAAACGATTATTTTTTATTAAACTTTACTGACGTTTTTCATTATAGACTCTGCCTTATAAATATAGGCATTCCTTCCCTCACCATCCAACGACTATTATGTCGCCAGGTGGTTACATCTGAACCGACCAGTACAGCCTACTACTAATTACCACTCCTAAATATAATAAATAACATTATTATTACTAAAGACAGACACATATAGGATACGAGCACTCCCTTACTGAAAATCGAGGGTCTAACAACCTCACCCAATATTTCTCTTAGCAATCTGTATGAACTAACTCCAATATACTTTTAAGAGAATCAACTAGATAGTCAGACTCAATCTTAATAAAAAGTATATCAAAGAGTTATATCTCAATTTCTCGATTCAATCCTCAAGCAAATAGAAATTTGCGAGTCTGATTGAATACAAGAAAAATAACTTGAATGGTACCAAAGACCAATGTTCAAGGATCAATCAATTTCAATCAACAACCAAAGGTTGGATTTACCAATTGATCGATTCAACGTACAATCTGTGATATTTCAATTTATATAACATAATATAATGCGGAAGAGAAATAACACAGACACCAGAAGTTTTGTTAACGAGGAAACGCAAATGCAGAAAAACCCCGGGACCTAGTCCAGATTGAACACTACACTGTATTAAGCCGCTACAAACACTAGCCTACTACAAACTAACTTCGGTCTGGACTGTAGTTGAACCCCAATCAATCTCACACTGATTCAAGGTACAGTTGCGCTCCCTACGTCTCTGATCCT
The DNA here is from genome assembly GCF_003573695.1 of Papaver somniferum. NCBI lineage: Eukaryota > Viridiplantae > Streptophyta > Magnoliopsida > Ranunculales > Papaveraceae > Papaver > Papaver somniferum. Next base: position 93,154,734 of record NC_039366.1, on the reverse strand, counting down.
AGCAGGATACTACACACGTGATTCCCTTAGCTGATCTCACCCACAACTAAGAGTTGCTATGAACCAAAGTCGAAGACTTTAATAAACAAATATGTCTCACACAGAAAAGTCTACAGGAATAGATAAATATGTCTCCCACAGAAATACTTACGAGTTTTGTTCCGTCTTTTGATAAATCAAGGTGAACAAGAACCAATTGATATACCGGACTTATATTCCCGAAGAACAACCTAGAAATATCAATCACCTCACAATAATCTTAATCGACTAGCGAAACAAGATATTATAGAATCACAAATGATGAGACAAATGTGTTTGTGACTATTTTTATATCTTGCCTATCGAAGATATAAATCTCAAGCCAATATTACGATTGCACTCAATCACGATAGAAACAACAAGATCAGATCACGCAACTACAAAGAAAATATTTGGGTCTGGCTTCACAATCCCAATGAAGTCTTTAAGTCGTTAACCTACAAGGTCTCGAGAGAAACCTAAGGTTATAGGATTATCGAATCTAGCTTATACAACTAGTATCACACATGAGGTGTGGGGATTAGGTTTCCCAGTTGCTAGAGTTCTCCTTTATATAGTCTCCAAATCAGGCTTTGCAATCTAAGCTACCTTGGTAACAAAGCATTCAATATTCACCGTAAGATGAAAACCTGATTAGATTCAAGCTAATATCTTTCAACCGTTAGATCGAACTTAGCTTGTTATACGCACATGAAATGTAACTTCATTTAGGTTGGGGTAACCGTACCTAAACATGTACACTTAGTTGGTTCAACAATAGTTAACCAATGGTTAGCCATATGAGCACTTTCATATCAACCTTATTCATCTTCACCATAACTAGTTTAAATGACTCAAATGAACTAGTTAGAGAGTTGTTCACTCTAATCGATTCATGAAAATTATAGCCACGGTTTGCAAAGATTGCATTCCTTAATATATAAATGTTTTATTTCATGAACAAACCGATTTTATGAAGTAACCTACCTAAGTATGTGAACAGGTACGCGTACTTAAGTAACCGGATTAAGTTTAGTTTCACTTTCAAACTCCAGCAGAAATTCACCGATGTGAAGTTTCCGCTAGTACGCGTACGGGCACGCATACTCTCCCGGATTTCCAACAACCGCCAGTACGCGTACGAGTACGCATACTTTGGGTTCTCTGTTTTGGACTTTTACACAAATGTGAAAACACACCATGTTTTTATCCAAAGATGGTTACATGTTCTAAACTCTCATTGCAATCATTGAAACTGTCTTAGAGGATGTTATATAGTTGTTATTCACAAACTATTTTTCATCAAAGCGATTTTCAAGTTATTGAAATAATCAACATGATTTTTGTCACGAGTAAAGATGAACTTGGCCAAAGCGAAATCTTACCAACACATATTTCGAGAAATAGATAAGCGAGATAAACTCGGCTCGAAATAGCAAATGTGTATAATCGAAGTCTATATAGCAGTACGACTTTTGTCTCACGAAAGGAGATAGAATAGATAGACTTTTGAGTGATAGATAAGTTCAAGTCTCCACATACCTTTTTGTCGATGAAGTTCCACCATTTCCTTGAGTAGTTCTTCTTCTTTGCATGATGAACGTCGTGGAGTCTAGAGCTCAACTACACTTACTATCCTAGTCTAAGACTTAGCTATAAGTAGACTAGAAATCAAGACTTATAGTTTTGGCAACTAAACTTGACAAACAAGCTTGAGATAGCAACGCTTGCGAGTTCGACCGAGCAATTCTCTAACAATCTCCCTCTTTGTCAATGTTAGTGACAAAACTATCAATACATATGGAATACAAAATAAATAAACTTTGCAGCTTCTCATTCACATGCTTGATCTCCTTGGTTCTTCAAAATTACCCGAAATCTTCATCACTTCCAAGTACTCCAATGATTCCAAAGGTATTCAATTCAGCATCATCGTTGTTGAAGATCTTTAGTCATAACAATGAGAAAACAATAGCTCTCAATCATTGTTATACAGTGTCATAGTATTGTTACACAACACCAAAGTTCAATTGTATCACAACTTTGACAACAATACTATGGTGATATGTATCACTCCCTCTTAGTCAATACTCCATATCACATGAAAACCACTCCCCCTTACATAATGATCCGAAAACCATATGTATTTATAGTGTGAACTACACATTAATTCTCCCCCTTTTTGTCAATAAAATTGGCAAAGGTACGAAAACTAGTGAGATCCTAATGAAATTTCCATAGAGACACTTCATGACCAAAAGAAAGCACATATCAACTTTTTAGATGCAATCATATAACCGAAACTAAATGCATTCATCAAGGAGTTTATAAAGATACACGATAACCCATAAATATTCCACAACCGCACTCCCTACAAAGATTTGGCAATTAAGCACAAGTCCAATTAAGAACTCCCCCCATAAAATGTCAATCCCGAGAGAACAACAAGAGCGACCTTACTTTCACAAGAAAAAAATGATTTCTTTGGATATTAACAAATCACATTAAACATGAATTTGTATCCAAAAATCTCAATTAAATTAACCACAAGAGAACTTATGATTAATTTAATGGAAATGCTCACATAAGAGAACTTACGGAGCCGCACAGTATATACATAAAAAAATATGAATCAGGGAATATTAACACTGCGGAATAAACAAAGATTCATTATATTCTTCATCACTATTTGCACAATGACATTGTTTGTACCCGGAAATATTTCCAGGTACTAAACACGATGATTTTGGTGAAGATGAGGAAAACAGGGTTAAAAACATGAACAAGCATAAAAAAGAGACACATGTTTTACGTGGTTCGGCATGGTTTTCCTACATCCACGGGTGAATCCCCTTGGGGAGTAATCTTTTTATTGATATTAGAATTACAAATTTTTTTTGTATTAGCTACCTCTCCCCTCTTTTTCTTCCTCCCTTTTTGGTTTCTGCTCCTCCCTATTTATACAGCTGAATACCTAATTTCAATATAAACTTAAATGGCATTAACTGCTCATTCATGCCTCCATCTTCAATTCTGCATAAGACCGCTGGAGTTAATACTGCATGTTCAATTCTTTATGAAACTGCTGGAATTAATAATGCATGCCTCCATGTTAAATTTTGCATGAAACCTCATGAAACTGCCCTCTTGTATTAATTCTGCACGCTGGCTGACTAGATTGATGGTTGACAGGCAGAATGGGCTGGCAGACTGGATGGACTGGCTGACAACATAATGGGCTGGCAGAATGGATAGACTGGCTGACAGCATAATGGGTTGGCCGACTGAATGGACTAGCTGACAGCATAATGGGCTGGCAGACTGGATGGAGGGTTCCGCTTGTGGACAATGCTGAGCAACCTGACTGAGGGAAATATACGGGAACTAGTTGGCAGCATTGCTGGCAATATGGACGGAAACTAAATGGCTTCACATTTGACTGATGGCTGACTTTGACCGTTGACCTCGACCATTGACCGGGTGTTGACTTTGACCATTGACTGATCATTGAATTTATGTAATGTTGGGCAGGCTGGTGGGATGCTTTGGTTGACTGGTTAGCGGGCTTGGATGACAGCTGAACAGTGGCCCAGGAAACATTCTGGCCCAATATGTGGCAATTTTACTAATGGTACAAACATCGCCCCCTCTTAACCTCAAACTTGTTGGGGGTTAAGAAAATTTTGTCTTCCTTAGTCAATGACAAAACTCGCCCCCAAGTTTGGATTATTGATGCTGAGGTGATTGGCAAACTTCCCTTGTTGTTTGCGGAAATCACAATCAAGGCGCCCCCAAGTGGGGCTATTGTGATTGGGATATCAGCGGGAAACAGTTGGGTATGAACCGTTTTTGTATGCAAAAACTGGACTGAAGGTTGAATTAGACTGCAACGGAAGTGTGATACCAGAGTTGAGTGATGTTGAAAGTAAGCGATAACTTTTGATGTAAAACTGGACTGTGGTAGTCGCGTAGAACTTGACTAGTAACTGTTGTTTGGAAAAGACGAGTTATTTTTGACGCCACTCGGCTGGAATCTGTGTGAGCTGTTGTTGTAAACGAAATTTGAATTTGCAGACTGTCTGTAATTTCCGACCAAACTAGGTAGTAGTAGATGTTGGTATTAAGCTGCTGTTAATTACGGACTGAGCCGCGGTAGTTGCGAGCGAAGGGGCGTGACCTTTAGTAGTTGAGATGGTAACAGATTTTGTGTGTTGTTGTACCTTCAATGGTATTGGATGTGCTACTGGATGTGACATCGATCTTTATATGTCTTCAATATTTATATGAATCAGGATAGCAGCAGCGATGTCGACTAGATCACAATAGTTGTTGTTGCGGATCTGGAATGCAATGATTTTGGTAACCTAGACTGTGACGGCCACAAAAACCGTCCTCTGCAGTAATGAGCAGAACTGGGTGGTAACAGCATTGAGCAAAGTTGGTCTGCAGCAGCCATGATCAGCTAGACTGCAGGAGCTGCGAGCAAGACGGCACTGCAGCAGCTGCGGTCAGCTGGACTGCAGGAGGAGTGAAGAGCGTTGTACTGCAGCAGTTGCGATTAAGCTGAACTGCAGAAGCGATGAATTGTGTTGGATTGCAACAGCTTTGATCTGCTGGACTGCAACAGCAAAGAGAAAAGCTGCACTGCAGCAGCTGTGATCAGCTTGACTGCAGGAGCTACAAACATAACTGGACTGCAACAGCTACGATCAGCTAGAATGCAGCAGCGACGAGCAAAGTTGCACTGCAGCAGCTGCGGTCAGCTGGACTGCAGGAACTGCGAACATAGATGGAATGCAGTAGCTTCGATCAGATAAACTGCAGCAGCGACGATCAAGACTGCACTGCAGCATCTGCGGTCAGCTGGACTGTAGGAACTGCAAACATAGCTGGACTGCAGTAGCTTCGATCAGCTGAACTGCAGCAGCGACGATCAAGATTGCACTGCAGCAGCTGCGGTCAGCTGGACTGCAGGAACTACGAATATAACAGGATTGCAGTAGCTTCGATCAGCTGAACTGCAGTAGTGACGAGCAAGACTGCACTGCGGCAGCTGCGGTCAGCTGGACTGCAGGAGTTGCGAACATAACTGGACTGCAGTAGCTTCGATCATCTAGACTGCAGCAGTTGCTGAGGAACTGGATTAATATAGTTCGATAAACCTAGGTGTAACAGTTATAAATAAAACCAGACTGCATCAGTTGCGTCTAACTGAGTACAGAATTGATGAGCAAATCTGGACTGCATCAGTTGCGTCCAACTGAGTGCAGTTGCTGCTTTGGAACTAGACTATAGAAGTTCGATCAACTTAACTGTAGCAGTTTAATATTACTGATTGCAATAATTGCGTCAAAATATTAGGGTGTATGCTCGCCCCCTCTTAATCCTGTAACTCATTGGAGGATTAAGAAGTTTGGGTTACCTGAAGTTTCGATTTTTAGAAGCTGAATTCCGCATTGCATTTAGGTGTTATGTAACTCTCCCAAAAGTGTATGGAGCGTTATGCAGCTCGCCTCAAAAGAGTTATTTTAGACCGTAAGGTGTTACATATCTCGCCCCCTAAGTGATGGTCAGACACATTGAAGTGATATGCAACTCGCCCCCAGAAGATAGTGATTGTCATGCTGATCAATGCTCGCACAAGGGTGCATTGCCTTGCATCATTTTGCTCGCGCATGAGATTTTGAAGATGTCTGCTATCTGGAATTCGCGCGGGGGGCCAATCCCACTATTCCAGATGCGCGCAGAATTGAAATGTGTGCATCTCCTCGTGAGAAAATGCTCGCCACATTGTAGGTGTCTCATTGAACAAAAGTATGCATGATTATATGAAAAGATGCGAAAATATGTAGATTGTATACGTACCATATAAAAAGTGTTATTGTGACTTCCTTTAGAGGTGATTAGGATGTCCACTGGCTATGTTGATGTTTTCCAGCGACGATGGCTAGTGTAGTTACTTTAGCGTCTCGTCTTGACTCGGTAACCAGATTTGTCCGCGGGACTAGAATGCACCAGTTGAATCAAAACTGGCTTGCCATGGAACTGTTTTGCAGCAGCTGCGATCAGCTAAACTGTAATAGTTATAAGTATAACTGGGATTGAAGCAGTTGCCGGGGAAAACTGTACTGAAACAATTTTGAGGATAACCGGACTAAAGCAGTTCGATCAACCGGACTGTAGTAATTACACGAAAAAGGACTGCAGCTGTTCGATCAACTGGACTGCAGTATTTGTTGCGGAACTGGACTACGGCAGCTCGATCAACTGGACTGTAGCAGTTATGATCATCACCGAACATAAGTGTCTTGAGATTTGAAAATCTACACAACAAGCACGAACTTTTCACGTTGTGGACTTAAGTTGACACAACATCAATTTTTGAGGGTTTTGTTATGGCTTCATATGGCGATTTAAAATGCGCCCCTCTTCGATTTCGCCGCTCCAATTTCAAAAATAATTTTTCTTTTAACATTGAAAATCCACCCTCATGATGTTGGAAATTGACTTGTGATCGTAATGAGAGAAAAATCTCTAAATTCGGACGTACGATGAAGAAATTATCGAACAAACAAAATTGCATGTGGAGTAAGTCGGGGTGAATAAACTGTTGTCAAGGAATAAGCGGTGCAACTTCTACTGACGTGGCGGCAATTTGCAAATGTGTCAACTTGAATTGAAAGAAGTTAGATGACGTGGCACCAGGTTAACGACGCGGTATTAACATGTTGATGATGTGATCCACTTTTTCGATGATTTTGCTCGGTGAGCGCCTTGCTCCAAACATGTTGATGATATTATTGTACCAAAAATATTCTTCTCCAAATGTAAAAATATTCCTTTCATGCCGTAGGATATTCAAATACGATCACAACGATCCAAAGATCATCAAATTCGGAAGTCATATGAAGAAGATATCAAAGAAACAAAATCGAACAACAAGCCCAAAAAATGGTTGTAATTGGCCAAGTCCACGAAGTGGGTGGAAAAATACGCAAGGCTAATCAGTGTGGGGCTGAAAAATCAGGGGCTACACAGTTAACTTGCATCGCGTTGTACTGAATCGGGACTACAGAACTAAGTTGCATCGTGCTACACCGAATCGGAGCTACAGAGTTAAGTTACTTCGTGCTACATCGAATCGGCGATACAGAGTTAAGTTGCTTCGCGCTGCACTAAATCGGGGCTACAGCATTAAGTTGCGTCGTGCAGCACCATAACAGAACTGCAGCCAGACAGGTGAGGCTGAACCGCTGTTGTTACACCGGATCTCTTGTCGGACGGAGGTGCCGCCGGCAGTAGCCGTCGGCAACCTGCTAATTACCGGCGCCGTAGGGGTAGACGTTTCCTGAGAAGATGACTCGACGTGATCATGACATCACCTGATTGCGTCATGCTGACGTCATGGACAGTTAATCTAACGACGTTATCATGAACGGCTGAGATTCGCTCACTAATGAAGTCGTTACCGTTCGGTTAACACCGTTAAATGGTGAAGGAATAAGCTGCGAATATGTTGACGGTGTTAACGGAATATTCCTTCGGAGAACAGAAGATGCTTCCGACGTCATCTGACATCATGATGACGCCATCAATGACTAAGCTGCTGACTGAGTTTCTGTCGTTGACGTGGCGGCTTCTGATTTGACAGCGGTGATACGTGGCACGTTGACACAACACATACTGCTGATGTGGCTTGCTGACGTGACGTTTGTCGTGGTAAGGTGGCATGGCATATGCTGACTGGACCGAGTTGCTGACGTGGTGTTTGACGTGGCCGTCTAAAGTAGGTGAACAAAACCTTTTGTTTAACGTGGGTGACGACAACCTCAAACGAGGGCGAACAAAACCTCCTTCTAACGTGGGTGAACAGAACATCTAACGTGTGTTACGGATCTCTGACGTGGGTGTACAAAACCAGCTGCAGTGACATGCCGCCGATCGTGGCTGCCGGGTTTTTTCGGCTTTTTATTTCTTTTTTTTTTGTATATGAATCTTTTCGCCACGGTTTTCACGAACTGTGATTTTTTCTTTTGAACCTTTTGTAACTGTTTGGTAGCAATTTCTTGAATTGTTGTCTTTTCTTTGAATCCTTTGCAACAGTCTTTGTGAACTGTTGTCTTTTCTCAAGACCTTTCCGCCACAACTTTGCTTCTCCTTTTGTGATCTTTTCAGGAACTTTTTGCGATGCTTTTCTGGAGGTCTTCTCTAAGGTTTTCTAACACTTAGAGATGTAGGCAATCTTCCCAACCCTGTGTCATTCGGGAAGCAAATTTTTTCGAACTTTGGAACTGAACATGTTGCGGATCGAACATCCTGGCAACAATCTTGGTGATTTTCTCTCCATCTTTTGTCATGGACCGAACGTCCCTACAATAGTTTCAACAACCCTTGTAGTGGTATAGTTTGGGTGGTTTCCAAAGGTAATAATGTCAGCAAACCTCGAACTGCGAATCTGGACTGCAGCAGTTGCGACCAACTGGACCGCAGTAATTGCGAATATCTAGTCTGCAGCAGCTGCAATCAGCTGGACTGCAACAATTGCGATCAAACTGGACTGCAGCAGTTACAATCAATTGGACTGCAGCAGTAATTTTTCAACACATTCAAACTGCTTTTTAACGGATACGATTTTGAAGCATTTTGTACTACTTTTCTCAATGGGAAAACACGATTCCTTTTCTCGTAGTCCCCTTAGTCGGCGCCAATGTTTGTACCCGGAAATATTTTCATGCACTAAACACGATGATTTTGGTGAAGATGAGGAAAACAGGGTTAAAAACATGAAAAAGCATAAAAAAGAGACGCAGGTTTTACGTGGTTCGGCATGGTTTGCCTACATCCACGGGTGAATCCCCTTGGGGAGTAATCTTTTTATTGATATTAGAATTACAATTGTTTTTCTGTACTAGCTACCTCTCCCTCCTTTTTCTTCCTCCCTTTTTGGTTTCTGCTCCTCCCTATTTATACAGATGAATACCTAATTTCAATATAAACTTAAATGGCATTAACTGCTCATTCATGCCTCCATCTTCAATTCTGCATGAAACCGCTGGAATTAATATTGCATGTTCAATTCTGTATGAAACGGCTGGAATTAATACTGCATGCCTCCATGTTAAATTCTTCATGAAACCTCATGAAACTGCCCTCTTGTATTAATTCTGCACGCTGGATGACTGGATTGATGGTTGACAGGCAGAATGGGCTGGCAGACTAAATGGACTGGCTGACAGCATAATGGGCTGGCAGAATGGATAGACTGGCTGAAAACATAATGGACTGGCAGACTGGATGGACTGGCTGACAGCATAATGGGCTGGCAGACTGGATGGAGGGTTCCGCTTGTGGACAACGGTGAGAAACCTGACTGGGGGAAATGCACGGGAACTAGTTGGCAGCATTGATGGCAATATGGACGGAAACTAAATGGCTTCACATTTGACTGATGGCTGACTTTGACCGTTGACCTCGACCATTGATCGGGCGTTTACTTTGACCATTGACTGGTCATTGAATTTATGGGATGCTTTGATTGCCTGGTTAGCGGGCATTGCATGACAGCTGAACAGTGGCCCATGAAACATTCTGGCCCAATATGTGGAAATTTTACTAATGGTACAAACAGACATATAATAGACTTAATCTTTGTAAACAAAAGCTCATCCTATCTTCCATCAATATTTTCACAATGACATAATAGGATTAACTTTTGTTTGTCAAAAGTTTATTCAATCTTTTATCAATACTTGCATATCGACATATGAAAGACTTAACTTTTGACCATGTATGGGACAATCATAGTTCACGGACGCAAACACATATATCCCATAACAAGTTTGCAATATATGAAACCATAAAGATTAATGCTGCAAAATCATCTTCCAAATAAACTTTAGATTTTAAATAAATAAATCTAAAAACATTGCAAGATGAAAATCGTTGGAAATAGCTATGTGTACTCACAATAATGGCTATTCCAAACCCTAGATATCCTTCTTAAAACATAAGAATAAATTCTCATAGGAAGTTTCCTAGACAAAATCAAAACAGACTCTAAAACCAAAAACTGATAAAGAACGAAAAACTAATCATCATCTTCATCATCGGAGACCATAAGAGTGGATTGAATCTTATCCATGTTATCCTTGATTTCTGGAAACTTGGTAGCAATCACAAGTAGTTATTCTAGCACACACCTTACCTTGGCACTAATCTTACCAACACCTTTAAGAATTTGATGAAGAAGATTCATGGAGGAAGTATCACATGAGCCATCAAGGGTGTCACGTGTTTGTCTCTTGCAAGAATTCTCCTTCATACGTTTGAAAATACATGGACGAACAAGCTTGGGAGTTCCAATGGAGTTTCCAATCGGAGCAATAGAGAAGGTGCGACAAATTTGCTCAATCAAGCATGGATATCCTAACTTCTTGCTGGGAGACGTCATTGACAATATTTGATAAATGATAAACCCACAAATGTCGAGACTTTTAGTTCCCAACTCAAGGAAATAGACCAACTCCGCAAACTCACGAATCCAACGAGAATTCTCAATCGTGGAGGGAAAAAGATTAGATATGCCAAGTTTACCAAAGGACATCAAAGGAAGGATAAGATTATTGGAAGGAAATTTTCCCATATTCCAATCAACACTCTTACCACAGATACCAATAGATATGGTTTCATAAGAAGATCTTTCATGACTAGGTCTTGGTAGACGAAAACTTCCTAAGGGAATTTTGGTAATCCTTGAAATCAACTCTCTATTTACATGAATCCTTTGTCTATTTATCATGGTCTTGAACTCCATGTCATCACAATTAGCATCATAGATGTTATCATAGAAGATTCTTGTAAGAGTGTCAAAACCTTCACCAAGACCATCAAAGATATTTTCAAGATTGAATTTTTAAAAACAAATCAAATCCTCTTTATGCCCATTAGTAAAATCCAATTTCTTTTCTAGAATAAACCCATTAAAAGAAATTCTTTCAAAAACCTTTCCACAAGAATCATTGACAAATCTAATTCTAATGGAATTTTGATCTATTGGTAAGTTCATGCTAGAAGAAAATGAGGAACCCAAGTTTTTTGAATCCTCTTTTGAACCCTTGAAATTCTTCATGAGATCTTAAAAATCAAGAGATTAGTGGAACATATGACTTACTTGATATGTTTCTTGAAACCCCCTTTACACCTTTTGACCTTCAAGGATGATTAATGGAGAAACCACAAAAACCCTAAAAACGTTCACGAACGCGGACAAGATAGGAGGAAGAAGAAGAAGGTACGCGTACCGCTTCTTTTATATACCCAAGGATGGGCTTGGACCCGTTTCTAAACCGCGACCCACAAAAAGAATGTAAGATTTCTTAGGTGTTTCAAACTCCAAGGTTAAGCATCTCGCAAAAGCACGCAATCGTGTGAAAAGAAGATGCAGTAGAAAGCTATTTTACAATTATCCTGAGGAGGACAAAATAAAACATTAACCCAAGTACACACAAATCATACTGTTTCTTCCCCCATCTCAAGATATATACAAATGGGGTAGTGCCAAGCAAGTTACCAAGTGGCAAAATGTGCAGAGAGACTATCGTGCACCATTTCCGGTTGATATTTGTGAGCTGTACCAGTGATATAATCAGGGTTAACAGATTTTTCTAACTTTATTTTCATATGACCAGAAATGAGACTTTTCTGATATCTTAAACCTGTATCAACAACACGAGAGCCCCTTTTATTGAACTCACTTGAGTTGTCAACATGTTTGGTTCGTACATCATGATTGCATGATTTTACATGTATCGTACATTTATCAGAGCGATTATTATCCTTAACTGAATTAAGCTTTTCTAAGAATCTAAAAACATTTTCAAATGCTCTAAATAGATCTTTGTCAATTGATCTATTACGATAGTATTCCTCAAAAAGATTAAGAGTTAATCTAGTGAGATTCCATATCTTTGAACATAAATAACGTTTTCTCAATCTTCCTTTCTTAGAGGATCTTTTAATTTTTCCTCTAGACTGTTTCTCATCATCTAAGTTTTCCAAGGTCTTAGATGGAAAGAGATTATCATGAGAATCCAAATGACTAGATCATAATAATCTCTGAACAATCTTTAAGGAATTCTGGCGTGCGTTACAGATGCCGAAAGCAAGTTTCCCAAAGAAATTTCCCATGAGGAGAAACTTTAGGGATCAATCAAACACAAACTTATTAGGTTTATAGTGTTTTCCTGCTTTGATACCAATTGAAAAGGCGAGGGTCTAACAACCTCACCCAATATTTCGCTTAGCAATCTGTATAAACAAATATGTCTCACACAGAAAAGTCTACAAGAATAGATAAATCTGTCTCCCACAGAAATACCTACGAGTTTTGTTCCGTCTTTCGATGAATCAAGGTGAACATGAGCCAATTGATATACCAGACTTATATTCCCGAAGAACATCCTAGAAATATGTAAGGATCTGCAAACACGTCAATGTTATTAGATCAGTCAAGAGATGATTTAGCCACTAATGACGTAATTAACTAAATATGAACATTAATTAATAGAAATTTATGAAATAATAATTTGGTCATAAGAATAGTATCATTGAATATATCTCGAAAATTTAGGCGAAATGGACTACTAGAACGCCTCAATCGGACACCGGACGAAGAAGATATGGAATTTAGAAATTTAGTGAAATTGTGTTGACCTTTGACCACGAAAGTCATATAAACTTGACCGGACCTTAAGATAACTGGAATGGTTTTCCCTTAGCAGACTGTTGGACTTGAAATAGTAAATCACGTGCATTGAAATTTAAATAAGATTTTCAAGTGGGAAGTTTATCTTTTGCTTGTTTTGTTTGTTAAGGGTAGCTCACTCATGAGAGATTGTATATGAGAGATATTACTTTGTTTAGGCTTCCGACACCTAAAGTAGCTACATGTTCCTATGGATGAGAGCAAAGTTGTGTGATAGCAAAGAAAAGGATAATTAAAATTAGAGTATATATTGGAAAACCTTTGGGAGAAGGATTAGAGATTGGAGGTGAGACTTGAAATAGCATCATAAAGAAAGTAATACAAAGTAGAGTTTAGAAGAAGAATTATGTAACTAGAAAGTAGTAGTATAGTTTGAGAAAGAGTTGAGAGAAGGAGAACCATGTTCTTGTTGGAGTTTGATCATATTAATGGTGTTCTTGATGGAGATGATGATGGATGATGAAAACTTGATGAACCAACCAAGGTAAGCTTGAGAAACGATTCTTATATGTTAGCAATGATTGGGTAGTTATTTGATATAAAAATAGATGAGAACTAATCATGTTCTTATATAATGTGAACCATGATTTTATGTGGTCTTTGCGTCTCTGCCCTGATTTAGATCATGAAATTGATGTATTTAAAGTATGATTTAGTCTTCGGGGTAAACGTAATAGTTGTAGATGAGTGTCTCTTCTTTCTATAGAGATTTGGTTAAGATTTGGAAGAGTTACGGATCTTCAAAGTTGGCTAGTTGTGACTGAAACCAGGAATCTAGTCGCGTGTAGCTATATTAATGGCCATATTTAGACAAGTTAGAATATGAAATTGATATAAACTCATGAGACGTAAGTTATAGATCATCGTCTCATGTTTCCAACGATGAACCGAAAGTTCATTTTGGAGTAACAGGAAGTGAGATATTATAGTTTGAAAAGGGTATGTCAAATCTGAAATGTTAGAGAAAAATACTTAATTATGTCTGATAGGTGTTTGTGAAATTGTCTGAGACGGCTCAGTGAGTCGACCAAGTTAGACCAACTAGGTGAGTCAGACGAGTCAGAAAACTGACTGGTGAGTTAGAATTAGCGGGACGTGGACCGGGTAAATGGGTCGGGTCGTAGGTCGACCCGATGGGTCGGCCAAGTAGGCTAATGGGCTTAGTGATAGAAACCTTAATTCGAGTTGTAGGACCACTTCTGGTCCGATTTAGCTTTTGGTTCCTTTTGCAAAGTTGTAGAGTTTTTCGAGAGCTTTCCAATGACACCTAATTTGACCCATTCAGATAAGTAGATATTTATTTATGCCTAGAAAACTTGATACGAGGTTATGGAACCATTAATAGAACTAGAACCATTAGTTATTTCATTTAGCCTATAACTAGAGAATTGTATGAAAATATGTTATGAGTCTTGTGTGAGCCTTTTGGCTAAACTCTTAGAGTGTTTGTATGATTAACAGTTGATCTTTATTAACAACGATGGATTCATACAACGAACCAGTGGATTGTGGATCTCGAGGTAGCCGTGGCTTGTCATCAAATCAGGTGGGAACTCTGTAACCTTCTTGTAATCATTAAGTTTACTTTATCTGCGAGCATGATAAGTCTTTAGTTTCTGTAAGCATATTGTGTGTACTTCAATGGGTATGTTGTGTGATATGCGTTGTGTGATTTCCCCGCGAAGAGTGTCTGTGTTTCCCCACAGCTCTTGGCTAAGTTTAGTAGGGCAATGCTACGTTGTTTGAATATTACTTAGTAGTCCAGTTTTACCCCGGTTAAATATTATTACATTTTATTGTCTTAAAATAGTACTCCGGCTTTACCCCGGTTGATTATTACTTAGTAGTCCGGCTTTACCCCGGTTAGATATTATATATACTATATTTTATTTTGGGAAGTCACTCTGTGCATATCGTACTTGTTTGTTCAGTCTTAGTAGTATGACTGGGTTACTATGACCTTGACTTTGGAAGAAATTCTAGGTTCATGACTGGATATGGTCATTATTTGGAGATTTCGGCCTACGAATAATGATTGGGCTTTTTTTAAACCTGATGTGCGGGGTTATATCATAGTAATCAAAACCTCATTATATTCTAGACTTAGATGGTGGCATTTGGATTTATGAGGTATACGCATTCCACAATAATATCTTACGGTACCTGGATTCATGCTATCATTTGAGACTGGAATTATTCCTAGCATCTACTTCTCCTTTGAGTGAGACGAGATTAGGATAACATGTGTTTAGGTTTTTTAACTCTATTCTTGTAGATCCATCCGGTGGTGGATCTTTCATGGATATTGCCACGATGGACGCAATATTTGGGAGAAAGAGTTGAAGCAGTCTTCTGCTTTGTGTTGTGTGAAAAATGTGTTATCTGTTTTCTTCTATTATTTTGTTTTAATTTCATTATCTTTTAGAACTGTGAAGCATGTTAGTGATTACTTCTAGGTTATATGTTTCCATTGGGAACCCCTTTGGGATGATGTGCTCACTCGTTCCCACTCCAGTTTCAGTAATCAGAAGAAATTGTGCGCGTGAAGATATTCGTTATCGTAGATTAAAGATTTTTGTGATGTTAGAGATACTATGAATCTTTCATATATCTTTATTCTTTATTTATTCTGTAAAACAGCACATTAACATATTCATATCACAATAGACTTCTTCATTTATACAATATCAGAGTGCATGGGTTTGTTTTTGGAATTAGCTTATGTAGTTGAGTCTCTTAAGACCGGTAATATAGGTTTGATGCTTTAATTAGGTTGTAATCCTATTATCTGAGCAGGTGATTAGGTTGGGGCGTCACAAGTTGGTAACAGAGCTCACTATTAGATCTTATATTGGAAATAATATGAAATAATTAGTGCTAGATGGTGAAATATATTAGTTTAGAACTGGATTGGGGTTGTGAGATAAACCTTAACCACTAAAAGCTATCAAGAACTAAAATATTTAATTGATTGACTGATTGATTTGTTTTCTTATTGTGTGTACATATCAAGAAGTAAAATTTGTAAGTTAACACCGATTACGATGTAGTTTAGAAATTGATAGAGATTAGAAAATAATTAGTTTAAGATCAGTTTAGAAATATTGAAGTCAGTAATTTCGATAGATCCCAAATTCATCTAGGAACTGATAGTGTATCTTTACACGTACTTAGGGTCATTAATCTATTTAAATAGAAATTTAGTGCAGAGAACTTAGACTTATTTATTTATGGTAATATAAATTATTGTAATTGAACCTAGAGCCAAAAAATTATAGATTCTTTGTTTAAATATATGTAGGATCCATCTTAGTTACATATAGTAACAAACAACGAAGTAAGCAATTGTAATTTCTAGTTTTGATTGTAGTGGATAATTTAAATTATTCATAACTTGTTTTGTTATCCTAATAGATTAACATTTGGTGTCAATTTGCACTTCATTTGCGAAATGAAGTTAGGTTTTACCGTAGTAAGTTTTCTTCTAGATCATGTTGTGTACTTAATCCAAATGTAAGAGTAGGTAGGATAATCGTTCAACAATTAATGTTAATAATAGCAATAACAAAAAACAATTATAATAATAGCACTTATAATAATAATAATAAAATTAGTATTAACCCTTATCAATTGGTATCGTATTTAACTTCATCTAATTAAAATCACATTAATGAATATATAATGATAAAAGTAATAATTAGGACAAGTAGCTATGCAAAATCATTAACAATTACCTTGATTTGAAATACATGCATTTAAATTAGATAGTTAACATAAGATTTATTAGAGTTAGATTTGATAATGTAATGATACTACAATACATAAGAAGATTAGATTTGGTAGTAGTCTTATATCAAATATCTTTAGTCAGATAAAAGATTTAATAAACCACTGGAGTAAAATAAATACATGAAATCAATGTTACCTATCTTTACGAGAATGTAGAGTTATATCTAGAGGACCAAGACTTAGAGTAGCAACTACACTATCAACAAAACTAATAATGACAATAAAAAAGATCATTGAGAATAATAGCACAACTAATAAAGGGATTCGAGTAATTAAAATTATGGTAGATAATATTTGAAAAATATGTATATAGTTTTAATAGTAAAATTTAAACATTAACAATATTATATATTGACGTGAAAATCAAATTTGTATATGGATACATATAAACAAACATGAAACTACATCAAATTAATAAATTACTAAACATTAGTCTGTGTATTTTAGCCTGAGAACTTAGATATACCTATATGTTAGAATATAAATTATTGTAGTTCAATGTAGACCTACAAACTTTAGATCTTAGGTGTAGAGAGCCATATAAATTATGTTTTATTTCATGTTGCTTGAATCGAACTCATCTGAAATGATTTGGTGTTTCGTGCATTGTAAGTATGAGCAATACTTGCACTTAGACGAAACATAGTGTTTCTCTATAAGGTGGGGAGTTTTTGAAGACCAGAAGGACGGTTCGATTTTCGAGGACGAAAATGTTATAATGTAGGGAGAATGTAAGGACCCGCAAACACGTCAATGCTATTAGATCAGTCAAGAGATGATTTAACCACTAATGACGTAATTAATTAAATATTAACATTAACTAATAGAAATTTATGAAATAATAATTTGATCATAAGAATAGTATCATTGAATATATCTCGAAAAGTTAGGCGAAATGGACTACTAGAACGCCTCAATCGGACACCGGACGAAGAAGATATGGAATTTAGAAATTTAGTCAAACTGTGTTGACCTTTGACCACGAAAGTCAAATAAACTTGACCGGACCTTAAGTTCACTGGACCTGTAAATAGAAATGGTTTTCCCTTAGTAGACTGTTGGACTTGAAATAGTAAATCTTGTGCATTGAAATTTAAATTAGATTTTCAAGTGGGAAGTTTATCTTTTGCTTGTTTTGTTTGTTAAGAGTAGCTCACTCATGAGAGATTGTATGTGAGAGATATTAGTTTTTTTAGGCTTCCGACACCTAAAGTAGCTACCTGTTCTATGGATAAGAGCAAAGTTTTGTGATAGCAAAGAAAAGGATAATTAAAATTAGAGTATATATTGGAAAACCTTTGGGAGAAGGATTGGAGATTGGATGTTGAAAAGCGGGGGTCTAACAACACCACCCAATATTTCGATTAGCAATCTGTATGGACTAACTCCGAAATACTTTGCTAGAGAATCAACTAGACAGTCAAACTCAATCTAGATAGAAAGTATCTCAAGGAGTTAATATCTCTCTCTTGATTTGATTTTTACTCAAGCTAAAAATAATAGTGAGTCTTTATCAAATACAAGGAATACTTGGACGGTACCAAAGACCAATGTCCAAGGATCAATCAATATCAATCAACAACCAAAGGTTGGATTTCCAATTGATGATCACGAACGCACAACTTGTATTATTTAAATTATATAAAATATAATGCGGAAAAGAAATAACACAGACACCAGAAGTTTTGTTAACGAGGAAACCGCAAATGCAGAAAAACCCCGGGACCTAGTCCAGATTGAATACACATTGTATTAAGCCGCTACAGACACTAGCCTACTGCAAACTAACTTCGTACTGGACTATAGTTGAACCCCTATCAATATCCCACTGATACAAGGTACAGTTATACTCCTACGCCTATGATCCCAGCAGGATACTGCGCACTTGATTCCCTTAGCTGATCTCACCCACAACCAAGAGTTGTTGTAACCCAAAATCACAGACATGATAATAAACAGATCTGTCTCACACAGAAAAGTCTACAAAAGGATAAATCTGTCTCCCACAAATAAACCCTAGGTTTTGTTCTGTCTTTAGATATAAAATCAAGGTAACAGGAAACAATTGATAATCCGGTCTTATATTCCCGAAGAACAACCTAGATTAATCAATCACCTCTCTACAATCCCTCCTGACTACACAAGCGGATTGTCGAGGAATCACAAACAGTGAGACGAAGATGTTTGTGACTTCTTTATCTTGCCTATCGGAGAACTCTCACGATCTCAAGCCAATCAATCGATTGTACTCGTACGATAGAAGATGCAAGATCAGATCACATAACTACGATAAAGTAGTATCGGTCTGGATTCACAATCCCAATGAAGTCTTTAAGTCGTTAACCTGATTTTAGAGAAGAAAATCAAAGGTTAATGGAGATCGACTCTAGCGGGCGCACTAGTAGCACACATACGTGTGGGGATTAGTTTTGCACAATGCTAGAAGTCTCCTTTATATAGCCTTCAAATCAGGGTTTTGCCTTAGTTACAAAGCAATCCATATTCACCGTTAGATGAAAACCTGATTTAGATTCAAGTTAATATTTCTCAACCGTTAGATCGAAGACTTAGCTTGTCACACACACTTCGGTAGACGTTTACTGGGTTCGTGAAAACCATGCCCAAACGTGTACGTGTATGTTGGTTCAACATAGTAACCCAAAAGGTTAACCATATGAGCATTTCATATTAACCTTGTTCTTCTTCACCATAACTAGTTCAATTGACTCAAATGAACTAGTTACAGATTTGTTCAATTGTTATGAGATCTTATGTAACTACACAAGACACAATTGAAGCAAAGATGACTCGATTCGATTGAATTGACTCATGAAAATTATAGCCACAGTTTTCATAAAGCATTCCTTAGTAATTTAATGTTTCATGTTCAGAGCACATCTTTAGATCATAACCTCTTAAGTTCACAAACAAGTTCGCGGACTTAAGTTAATCGGTTGAGTTTTCCAAACTCAGCAGAAATTCTCGGAAAGAGAACTTCCACCAGTTCGCGGACTAAGCACACAAACGAGTATTTGGAAAATCCGAGCAGAAATTCTCGGTCGAGAACTTGCGACAGTTCACGGACTTGGCAAGCCAATTCCACAATCCTCCTGATTTCTCTTGATCAACAAAGTTCGAAAACTTCGGTTCAAGGAATACATGGTTATGTAGTCTAAACTCTCATTTCAATCATTGAGACATTCTCAGAGGACGCTATGTATTCGTTATTCACAGACCGATTCACGTCAGAGCAATTCTCAAAGTGATTGAAACTTTTCATGACTTTCGTCACTAGGTGAAGATAAACTTGATCAAAGCGAAACGCTTTACCAACACACGATTTCGAGATAAAAGATAAGCAATGAATGCTCAGCTCGAAATGTCAAATGTGTATGATCTAGTCTATATAGCATACGACTTTTGTCTCATAAGAAGTATGAGATAGAAGAGATAGACTTTTGAGTGATAGATAAGTTCAAGTCTCCACATACCTTTTTGTTGATGAAGTTCCACGGTTCCTTGTATAGATCTTCGTCGTTGTATGATGAATCGCCATGAAGTCTTTGAGCTCAACTACACTTTTCTATCCTAGTCCGAGACTTAGATATGTAGGCTAGAAATCAAGACTTATAGTTTTGATCACTAACATTGACAAACATGCATGAGATAGCAACGCATGCGAGGTTGACCGAGCTATGCTCTAACAGATGTGAGACTTGAGATAGCATCATAAAGAAAGTGTAGGATCAGATTCTCGCAAAAATTATGTCTCAGCAAAATTATCAATGATATTGCACAATAGCGTCGCAGAACAGTTTCAGAAACAACATCAGCAAGGATCATGAGAAAGATGTGATAGTCTTGCGAAGATTAGAGAGCTTGCGAAGATAACATTTGTAAGGTTGCGAGAATGTCGCAAACCATATCCGAAAATAAAGGACAGATTAGCTGTCATCCACTATGTATTTCCTTATAAATAGTCATTCGAGTTGTAAAGAAAGGGGGAATCTTTTTTGAGTAAGAGACAAGTAAATAGGAGAGAGAAAGTCCAGAACAGAGATCATTCTTGATTTCTTTATTTTCCTTGTAAGAACATTCAGATTTTAATCAATAAAATTAAGAGAGTAAACCTAAGAATGAGTTGATCAATAATGAAATTATATGAGGGGTGTATTGTAGGATTTCCTGCAACTACATAATGGCGCTAGAAACAGGGACGAGTAGAAGATTATTCTAGAAAAAGCTAAAGATTGATATTGAGATTTGTGAAAATTTAAAGTAACTGATTAAGAATTTTTCATAATATTTTGAAATACTGTTAGCATTGAAGAAATGGCTAGAAGAAGAAATACATCCGAACAACCGACTACTATTAGAAGAAGCAAAAGAATTGCTGGAAGAGAAAGAAGTGAAATGGGAGAATCTACTAGAATGAGAAATAATAGAGAAAATCTAATTCAATCGCCAATTCAACAAACATTAGTTCAAGAGAGGAATACAGATTATGACAGAGTGAGCGTACACACTTGGCGATCAAATTCAGCAGAAGAAATAGAAGAAGAGCAACAAAATAGAAATTATAGACAGGAAGAGAGAAATCAAGAAGCGGATGAAGGAATAATTCATGGAGGTGAAGAAATTGGAGCGTTAGAAACATTGAGACGAAGAATACATGAAGAAAGAAGAGCTGAGGCAGAAAACGTGCAATTTAACAAGAAAAATCACGAATTAAGGATGGAGAATATCAGATTGCAGAATAGAAGATCGAGAAGTATTACAAAATCATATTCCAGATCACTAGAAGAGAAATGAGGCAAAATTCACCCGATCAATGTTGGAAACAATATTCAAGAAGAAATGTCAAATCCTAATGAAGAATATCGCGAAAATAGAGAAAGAATTGATGATCGTTACATTCCACAAAATGAAACTTTTGATGATGGAAAATTGGAGGAAATCAAGAGAACGGGCAAATTCAGAGACAAAATAACCAAGATGGCGAAGGAAATCAAGAGGAAGGAAGAAGAATTTTACATGTGAGAGAAAATCAAAGAAATCAACAGACAATTGAAGAAGAAATTGAAAGACATAATGCTGAACAAGCACGTTTAATCTGCGAACGTGAAAGGTTGAGAGCGGAAATGGAAGAACAAGAGCTTCAGGAGACAATTCGCCAGAACAATCATGACAACGAGAAAGAAGGCGTATACAAAACCGGAATAATGATAATCTCAATGAGGAGTATGATAGAGTGAAGAGAATGGTGAAAGACAGCGAATTGAGTTGATAAGAAATGAACAAAATTATGGAGGGGAAAATGAACGACATCATCATTTGCGAATTCAAGATAGGGATGAGGAAGAGAATCGCAGAAGAAGACGAGATGAGGATAATGAAGAAGAGATACAAAATTTCGCAAGAGAAGATAGACGTGAACGCAGAAGAAGAGCAAAATTAAAGAGACCAATGGGTCAAGATTCAGGTAAATAAACAAATCTTGAAAGAATTAGAAGAAATGAGAGGAATGCTAAATAACAGAGGAGAAGTAGGTAGAAGACAATTGGATGAAGCAATAGAAGAAGCTGCGAAAACTCCATTTACAAGGGAAGTACAATTAGGAGGAATACCACCGAAATGCAATTTGCCCGCATTAACCAGCATTTTCGATGGAACAACTTGTGCAATTCAACACATTAAAGCTTATGTGAGGTGCATGTTACAATGGGAAAATCATGATGCGGTATTGTGCAAATATTTCGCATCCAGTTAACAGGAGAGCGTTAAAATGGTTTGAAGGTTTACCAAAGAATACAATAACCTCCTTCAATCATTTGCAGACCACATTCTTGGGAGCATATATAAGTAATAATTCCTCACGACCTGGTATAGAAGATGTGTTTGGATTAAAACAAAGGATTGGCGAAAGTTTGAAACACTTGACTAAAAGATGGAGAACTATGTGTAGCGAAATGGCTGGCCGTGTAGATGAGAGATATCTCATATTATCATTTATCAATGCTATGTTTGCAACAAACCTGTTGTATGTCAAATTTTCAGAGTCAAGAATACGATTACAATGACTGAATTGCGAGAACTTCAAGAAGAATACATTGCTTTAGAGGAAAGACAAAATGAAATGGAATCATATCCAGTTGCGAACACCAGCTCACAAGCAGCGAATGCAAGCTTATTACCCAAGCTAATAAATACAGTGGCGAATACTTCGCAAGTACAACAAGAAAAGGTGACAGTAACAATCAGCAGAAGTTGGTAGCTATGGGAGCGAGATCAAGAAGAGTATGAAAGAGAAAGAAATTTCTACATCGTGGAGGAAATAACAAGATTCAAAGACTCGATCAACCGCAAGAAACTTATGGAGGTCAAAGACCAAACTTTAATAGAGGACAAGGAGGTCACAAGGTAATGGGAAGAAATCAAGATGCCACCTCTAAATGCAAGTGTGGAGAAGATATGGGAAGCTATAATCTTGATGGAGAATATACCAACACCATGGAACATGGGAACGGAACCGCCCCAAATCACAGAAGTCATGAATTTTGTTCTTATCATCATTTTCATGGACATACCACAAACGATTGCAGAAATGTAAAGAGAATTATTTTGAGAATGATAGATCAAGGAAAACTAAACGACTTTCTGGTAGGGCATCCACAATCTCAACCATTACCACCAC
Source organism: Papaver somniferum (assembly GCF_003573695.1). Taxonomy (NCBI): domain Eukaryota; kingdom Viridiplantae; phylum Streptophyta; class Magnoliopsida; order Ranunculales; family Papaveraceae; genus Papaver; species Papaver somniferum. The sequence goes on along the minus strand of NC_039366.1, from coordinate 93,131,470 downwards.
CACCAGAACATCACAAAGAATACGATGAAAAAAAAGAAACATTCTTCATAGAAGTTGGTGCAAAAGCAAAAAATCTATTTGTCACTCTATCGTACATTCATATAAGACAATTGAAGATTTTCATGATAATGTTTTAAGTAGAGTGTTCGCAAGAGATAATAATGGAGAGAAATTATGAATATTGCGAAAATTTCGCAATAGAGGAATGGCAGAAACAGATATTTCTTTTACCACCGCAGAAGAAATTCCCGAAGGAGAAGAGGTCATGACAATCCATTGGTAATAAAATTAGAAATTAATCCAAAACCAAAAGAAGATGAGGATGATGAAGCTGAAGATTCATGGGCAATCAATAGAATCTAGTCGATACTGGAAGCTCTGTGAACATCTTATTTTATCATACTTATAAAACCATGGGTGGAAGAGATGATGATCTTATACCTCAACATATAAGATATATGGTTTTAATGGTACTGCTAACAAGCCTAAAGGGGAGGTTACTATGCAAATTCCATTGAAGGGAATATCTTCTGAAATCTCATTCTGTGTAGTTGATGTAGAATCACCCTACAATGCATTAATTGGTCGACCTTGGCTACATGGGATTCTAGGTGTAGCTTCAACTTTCCATCAATGCATCAAATTCCCTCACCCCAATGGTGTAGGAATCATAAAGGGAGATTGGGTTGAAGGAAAGAAATGTTACGAAACTGAGATAGAATCTTGCGAAGGAAGAGCAAACAAGAAGGAAAACTGGCGACACAAAATCAAGGATGTACAAAGAAGTGAGAAGTTGATGGTGGATACAATCGAAAAGAAAGGAAGAGATGTTACAAAATCAATGCTAGCTCAGGATAAAAAGGATGAACATACCATTACCAAGGAAGCAGTAGCAGAAAATCATAAAGAAGCAGAGGAGGGCAAAAGTAATAAAAGCAAGAAATGTATGAATGATTAAGTTGTTGCGATAATCTCGCAATAAGTAAAATTCTCAAAAATACATTTGATTGAACAACAAAATTGAGATTGCGAAATTCAGATACAATATTATGAATTGCGAGACTCTCGCAGAGATAATGAATTTTACAGAAAATAATCAGAAAAGAATGACAAAAGAGAAAGAGGCGAACCTTTATGGCGTACACCCTAGTTCGCGAATAAAATTTCGCAAGAGGCAAATATAAGACCTAAAGTACGTCATATTAGGGGTACCTGTTATATGGCTCAGGGAAAGGCTACACCGCCACCGGAACCTGAGTCATGGAGATTTGGGGTCAATAAAGCCCATCCGGGAGAGGCACCTTGGATTCTCAATTTAAGCATATGACTTAGATTGGACGACTAAGGTAATAAGGACTCCCCCAAGGAGTGCAGATCTGATCAAGGCGCCGAGGTACATGGTTGAGTCAAGAGTGTCGAGGGCGTTTGAAGCGTCCTTGCCATTCTTGACAAGTCTTGGCTTTTACTGCACTCGTCCCGAAGAAAACCCTACTTAGGGTGCAGTCTCGTAACCATAAGCCATATAGGTAAAAGGGATAAGAGGTTGCGAAAACAACTGGTTGTTGTTAAGACTGGATGGGAGGAGCTAACATTGTATGGTAGAAGTACGCTTCCTTGAAGGGCAACCAGGGGGAAGATAAGGGCGGCACCCTCCATTAGGGAGCTGATAAGTGTCTTAAGACGCAAATGTCATGAGGCTTATTATTCGCAAGGATAATTAAGGCTTGTCATATTTGTGCAACAATCCTGAAGAGGCAATAATACAAAAGAAAAAGATAAGATGAGATCAATGGGTTTTCGCATGAAAGTGCGAAGACGTCCTGCGATTTCATCGCAAGACGGCAATGTCATGGGGCTTTATTTTCGCAAGAATATTTAGGCCTGTCATATTGTCGCAATATTCTTGAAGAGGCCATAATACAGAAGAAAATTTTAAGGCAAGATCAATGGGTTATTGCATGAAAGTGCAAGGACGTCCTGCGATTTTGTCGCAATGACAAGAGGTGGCATAATAAGACCTTTAATTAGGAAGGAAAAATAAGACCACACAGGAATGAGATTTTGAAAAGAAACAAAATTCACTTCGCAAAAGGTTGCGAAATTATACAATAAGAAAAAGTTTATGATATCTCTCATTTGGATTCAAATAACAGAGGCAGGTCAAAATGAAAGAAACACAAGTACACAGAAATAAGAAATAAATGTACAAATGTTACAAAGAATCAAATAAGAAATAAAGATTATTTCTTGGTTAATCCTTCATTATCTTCATCAGAATTATTTCCTTCTTCACCTGCGTCAGAATCCTCATCACCATCAGAACTTTTATCACTATCAGATTATTCATCGTCAGCTTCACTATCAGAGATAATCAAACTGGGAGTATTTTGTGGGCTTTCTTCTAAAAGACAAGGGTAATCAGAATGTGGGATATTATGGTCATCATAAACCATCTGGATGGTTTGATTGCGAAAATGCATAGCGTCATTCTTAAAATTCTCAATGGTGATTTTGATTTGATTCTTCAATCTAGAATACTTGTCGTTGCGAGAAGAAAGATTCTTTGCGAGTTCCTCCTTTTCAGCTTCAAGTTCTTCAATCTTTTCACGATATTTACTTTCAGAATCTGCGAACAAAAGACAACCAATTATTAACTTGATGAAAATCCATAAGAAGCAAAAGATTAGTAAAGAAGAGCAATTAGCAACCTTCTTTGTCAGAAATCATGTCTCTAATCAAGGCTGTATGTTCAACTTGGAGACTAACATTTACGCCTAAATCTTTTCTAGCATCATCTAAAATTTTCGCAGCCCAGACAAATTCATCCTCACTACTTATGAGAAGACGAGAACGAATTTTATTTTCCCTTTCGCAGAGTTCAATATTCTTGCGGTTAGCTTCATCTCCTCAAGTTGAACTTCAAGAAGAGCCTCTTGGAATTTCGCTAAAGCCTTGGCACCTTGATCAGAGATACGATCTTTATCATCTATGAGACCGCTAATTTTGGTTCTTAATTCATTGGTTTTATCTTTGGAATCAATAAGGAGACGCTTAAATCTGTTGGCTAAGCTTAAACTGGATATATGATCAATTTCTAAGAGGCGAAATTTCGATCTAAGTTCATCTAGAGAAAGAGATGAAATTCTATCATTTGAAAATCTATTTAAGGAATTGTTAATACGTTCAAGAAGGGTATCATTATCCAAGGCATTAGGAAATGAGCGAAGAAGGGTGGCTTCATCAGAAAGACCATAGATGTCTGCAAAAAGGATTATTTAAATAAGATAAAACAACAGGATGAATGAATAAAGAGAAAAGAGAAAAGTAACATACCATAAAGTTGATTATTATCTTGTTGAAGACTAGAAATTTTATTCTTATACGAGGAAGAATCAATTTCTAATTGTCTATTTTTCTCGCGAAGACTTTTAACTTCAGCTTCCAATTCTTCATTCTTTTTGCGAAATTGAAGATTTTTCTTTTCAAGATTTTCCCGTCTTCTCTCCAGATCTGAGGCAACAGCAAAAGAAACTTTTCCAGCCTGCGAAAAGAAATAAAAAATATTAATATAGAAAGAGATTTTTAGTTATAGCAATGAAAAAGTAAAAAGATAAAAGTATACCAGACTATTGAGAGAATGCAAAAAGTCGGGAGTCGCGGATCTAGAAACTCCGCGAAGAGAATTATCGCCATCCAGCAAAGGGACATCACAAAGAGTAGCGAGAGCTTTGCAGGTATTTGCGAATTGGCTATCTCCCATCCCTTGTAGAGAATCATAAAAGAGGCCAGAAAGCTTAGCCATAGAAGATTCAGGTGGAGAATCTTCAGGTGCAGCAAGATCATCGTTATCCTCATCACCCTTATCATTTTCAGAACTTTCGTTAGGAAGAGCATTTGAAGGAGAAGGAGAACGAACTTTTCTTTTCTTTGGAGGAGGACCACTTGATTTTTCCCTGCGAATAGTACCTTTACCCTTATCACTAATCTTCGCAGCATCAACAGATTCTTCTACTTCAGCAATAACCTTCACACACAGATAGAAATAAGAAATTAAAGCATGGAAGTAACAGTACTATTTAAAGTCATAAGAGAAAGTTTCTTACCTCATCTGTGTATGAGCGAAGAGCTAATAGAGTACTAGATTTCCCAGTCATGTTATAACTATCCTTTAGTTTTTGGATCTGGGAAATGTCGCAAGAGTTAGCGAACAGAATAGTAAAAAAACAAATAAAGAAATATAAAATGAGTTAAAGGAGAGAAGCATACCTCTTTCTCTTTCTCGGGCCAGGAGAAGACCCAAGGTTGATATGCAGCGAGATTCGCAGGAAGAATGTTTGATCCAGCAATGTAGGGACCCTTTAGCATTAAAGGAAAGACACACCATTTGTCATCTTTGGACTGGAGAGGAGTTGTATTTTTACCAGAATGTCAGTCAATAGCTTGCATAAGAATTTTGGCTTCATCAATGTTATCTTTTCTTCTTAATCGAATGCCCCAGCGAGTATTCTCCTTCTTCATGGAGATAAGTTCGTAGTTTTCAAAGAAATTCGCCACTGTATATTTCTCAGCAACTATCTCTAGGTCTGCGAATTTTGGATCTCTAAGTTATGTGGAGTAAAGAGATCCTCTACCAGCACCACGATTAGCGAACTCTAGCATCAGACGGATGCATTCTCCACTTAAATGGAAAATAGCTCGCGAAAATTTCGGATGAGCGAGAATTTCATAAAATAAAGGAATGTCTGGGTTATAAAGAGGAATAGGGAGACCTGCGAGAATTTGACCTAGCGAAATTATGACTGATTGATCATCACAATTTTGATTGGAGAAAAGCTTGACAGAAAGAATTGATTTGGCATTCACACCAGGAATGGGGGAGAGTGTAAGACCTTTATTAGCAAGATATTTTTGGACATCTTGTAGATTCTTCTCATATCTATGACCACTTGGAGCCATGATTGAATAAAGGGTATGGGAATGTATGGAAAGTAAAAGAATTGAAGGAAGAAAAAATTACAGCAGCAGAATTTGCAAAAAATGACAGAGTTGCAGATATGAAAGATAAAAATAAAAGAGAAAGTAAAGAGAAAAGTGGAAAGAGGGAGGGAGAAGAGTATATAAAGAAAATTTACTTCTCGAAGAAATAAACACCATTAAGACGAAGAGACGTGAGCGGTTGAAAAGTAGCATTTACAGAATACGTGTCAAGAAATAAATGGAAGAAAGAGAGTACGTGTGATAAATATGAGGATATGAAAAGATAAGCAGTTGCGACATTTCTCACATCATTCTCTACTTTGCAGAGAAGATATGAGAAGAGGCAAGCTGTAGGATCAGATTCTCGCAAAAGTTATGTCTCAGCGAAATTATCAATGGTATTGCACAATAGCGTTGCAGAACAGTTTCAGAAACAACGTCAGCAAGGATCATGAGAAAGATGTGATAGTCTTGCAAAGATTATAGAACTTGCAAATATAACATTTGTAAGGTTGCGAGAATGTCGCAAACCATATCCGAAAATAAAGGACAGATTAGCTGTCATCCACTATGTATTTCCTTATAAATAGTCATTCGAGTTGTAAAGAAAGGGGGGATCTTTTTTGAGTAAGAGACAAGTAAATAGGAGAGAGAAAGTCCAGAACAAAGATAATTCTTGATTTCTTTATTTTCCTTGAAAGAACATTCAGATTTTAATCAATAAAATTAAGAGAGTAAACCTAAGAATGAGTTGATCAATAATGAAATTATATGAGGGGTGTATTGTAGGATTTCCTGCAACTACAGAAAGTAATAGAAAGTAGAGTTTAGAAGAAGAATTACGTAACTAGAAAGTAGTGGTACAGTTTGAGAAAGAGTTGAGAGAAGGAGAACCATGTTCTCGTTGGAGTTTGATCATATTAATGGTGTTCTTGATGAAGATGATGATGGATGATGAAAACTTGATGAAACAACCAAGGTAAGCTTGAGAAACGATTCTTATATGTTAGCAATGATTGGATAGTTACTTGATATAAAAATAGATGAGAACTAATCATGTTCTTATATTACGTAAATCATGATTTTGTGTGGTCTTTGCGTCTCTGCCCTGATTTAGATCATGAAATTGATGTATTTAAAGTATGATTTAGTCTTTGGGGTAAACGTAATAGTTGTAGATGAGTGTCTCTTGTTTCTATGGAGCTTCAAATTGATTAATTTGGTGAAAATTTGGAAGAGTTACAGATCTTCAAAGTTGGCTAGTTGTGACTGAAACCAGGAATCTAATCGCGTATAGCTATATTAATGGCCATATTTAGACAGGTTAGATTATGAAATTGATATAAACTCATAAGACGTAAGTTGTAGATCATCGTCTCAAACCATAAATTGAAAGTTCATTTTGGAGTAACAAGAAGTGAGATATTATAGTTTGAAAAGGGTATGTCAAATCTGAAATGTTAGAGAAAAATACTTAATTATGTCTGATAGGTGTTTGTGAAATTGTCTGAGACGGCTCAGTGAGTCGACCGAGTTAGACCAACTAGGTGAGTCAAACGAGTCAGTAAACTGACTCGTGAGTTAGAATTAGCGAGACGTGGACCGGGTAAATGGGTCGACTCGTGTGTCGATCCGATGGGCCAGCCAAGTAGATTAATGGGCTTGGGCTTAGTGATAGAAACCTTAATTCGAGTTTTTGGACCACTTCTGGTCCGATTTAACTTTCAGTTCCTTTTGTAAAGTTGTAGAGTTTTTTGAGAGCTTTCCAATAACACCCAATTTGGCCCATTCCGATAAGTAGATATTTATTTATGCCTAGAACACTTGATACGAGGTTATGAAACCATTAATAGAACTAGAACCATTAGTTATTTCATTTAGCCTATAACTAGAGAATTGTATGAAAATATGTTATGAGTCTTGTGTGAGCCTTTTGGATAAACTCTTAGAGTGTTTCTATGATTAATAGTTGATCTTTATTAACAACGATCGATTCATACGACGAACCAGTGGATTGTGGATCTCGAGGTAGCCGTGGCTTGTCATCAAATCAGGTGGGAACTCTGTAACCTTCTTGTAATCATTAAGTTTACTTTATCTGCGAGCATGATAAGTCTTTAGTTTCTGTAAGCATATTGTGTGTACTTCAATGGGTATGTTGTGTGATATGCGTTGTGTGATTTCCACGCGAAGAGTGTCTGTGTTTCCCCATAGCTCTTGGCTAAGTTTAGTAGGGCAATGCTACGTTGTTTGAATATTACTTAGTAGTCCAGTTTTACCCCGGTTAAATATTATTACATTTTATTATCTTAAAATAGTACTTCGGCTTTACCCCGGTTGATTATTACTTAGTAGTCTGTCTTTACCCCGGTTAGATATTATATATACTATATTTTATTTGCGGAAGTCACTCTGTACATATCGTACTTGTTTGTTCAGTCTTAGTAGTATGACTGGGTTACTATGACCTGACTTAGTAAGAAATTCTAGGTTCATGACTGTATATGGACATTATTTGGAGACTTCGGTCTACGAATAATGATTGGGCCTTTTGTAAACCTGATGTGCGGGGTTAGATCAAAGTAATCAAAGCCTTATTATATTGTAGACTTAGATGGTGGCATTTGGATTTATAAGGTGTATGCATTCCACAATAATATCTTACGGTACCTGGATTCATGTTATCATTTGAGACTGGAGTTATTCCTAGCATCTTCTTCTCCTTTGAGTGAGACGAGGTTAGGATAACATATGTTTAGGTTGTTTAACTATATTCTCGTATATCCATCCAGTGGTGGATCTTTCATGGATATTGCCACGATGGACGCAATATCTGGGGGGAAAGAGTTGAATCAATCTTCTGCTTCGTATTGTGTGAAAAATGTGTTATCTGTTTTCTTCTATTATTCTGTTTTAATTTCATTATCTTTTAGAACTGTGAAGCATGTTAGTGATTACTTCTAGGTTATATGTTTCCATTGGGCACCCCTTTGGGATGATGTACTAAGTCGTTCCCACTTCACTTTCAGTAATCAGAAGAAATGGTGCGCGTGAAGATATTTGTTATCGTAGCTTAAAGCTTTTTGCTATGTTAGAGATATTATGAATCTTTCATATATCTTTATTCTTTAGTTATTCTGTAAAACAACACATTAATATATTCATATAACAAGAGAGTTCTTCATTTATACAATATCAGAGTGTATGAGTTTGTTTTTGGAATTAGCTTATGTAGCTGAGTTTCTTAAGACCTGTAATATAGGTTTGATGCTTCAATTAGGTTGTAATCCGATTATCTAAGCAGGTGATTAGGTTGGGGCGTCACGAAATATCAATCACCTCACAATAATTTTAATCGACTAGCGAAACAAGATATTTTAGAATCACAAACGATGAGGCGAAGGCGTTTGTGATTACTTTTGTATCTTGCCTATCGGAGATATAAATCTCAAGCCAATATTACGATTGCACCCAATCATGGTAGAAACAGCAAGATCAAATCAGGCAACTACAGAAAAATAGTTGGGTCTGGCTTCACAATCCCGATGAAGTCTTTAAGTCGTTAACCTAGAGGGTCTCGAGAAAAACCTAAGGTTAAAGGAGAATCGACTCTAGCTTATAGAACTAGTATCACACAAAAGGTGTGAGGATTAGGTTTCCCAGTTTCTAGAGTTCTCTTTTATATAGTCTCCAAATCAGGGTTTGCAATCTAAGTTACCTTGGTAACAAGACATTCAATATTCACCGTTAGATGAAAACCTGATTAGATTCAAGCTAATATCTTTCATCTGTTAGATCGAACTTAGCTTTTTATACACACATGAAATGTAAATTCATTTAGGTTTGGGTAACCGTACCTAAACGTGTACACTTAGTTGGTTCAACAGTAGTTAACCAATGGTTAGCCATATGAGCACTTTCATATCAACCTTATTCATCTTCACCATAACTAGTTCAAATGACTCAAATGAACTAGTTAGAGAGTTGTTCAATTGCTTAGATCTCATAGAAGTATACAAGACGCAATCGAAGAAAAATCGGTTTTTATTCACTTGAATCGATCCATGAACATTATAGCCACGGTTTGCAAAGATTGCATTCCTTAATATATAAATATTTTAGTTCATGAACAAACCGATTTTCGAAAGTAACCTACCTAAGTATGCGAACAGGTACGAGCACTTAAGTAACCGAATTGAGTTTGGTTTCACTTTCAAACTCCATAAGAAATTCACGGACATGAACTTTCCGCTAGTACTCGTACGGGTACGCATACTCTCCCGGATTTCCAACAACCACCAATATGCGTATGGGTACGCATACTTTGGGTTCCCGGTTTTGGACTTTTACACAAATGTTAAAACACACCATGTTTATATCCAAAGATGGTTAACATGTTCTAAACTCTCATTCCAATCATTGAAACTTTCTTAGAGGATGTTATATAGTTGTTATTCATAAACTATTATTCATCAAAGAGATTTTCAAGTTATTGAAATAATCAACATGACTTTCATCACGAGTAAAGATGAACTTGGCCAAAGCGAAAGCTTACCAACACATATTTCGAGAAATAAATAAGTGAGATAAACTCGGCTCGAAATAGCAAATGTGTATAATCGAAGTCTATATAGCAATACGACTTTTGTCTCAAGATAGGAGATAGAATATATAGACTTTTGAGTGATAGATAAGTTCAAGTCTCCAAATACCTTTTGTCGATGAAGTTCCACCAGTTCCTTGAGTAGTTCTTCGTCTTTGCATGATGAACGTTGTGGAGTCTAGAGCTCAACTACACTTACTATCCTAGTCTGAGACTTAGATATAAGTAGACTACAAATCAAGACTTATAGTTTTGGCAACTAAACTTGACAAACAATCTTGAGATAGCAACACTTGCGAGTTCGACTGAGCAATGCTCTAACACTTACCACGCCGGGTACATGACATTCCACTTCCATTTGAAAACATCTTTGTCTCAAGGATGAAGGACAATGATAAGGATCGCATGATAATTCTGGTGAGCGGGCACTCCCTTACCATACAGGGTACATGACATGCGCCCACTGCGAGAATGAAACTCAAGAGTACTTAGTGTTTCAAAATAATTGGCCCATGTCTTCAGATCTCACTGTTGGGTATGCACTAATATAACCATAAAGCTCACTGTTGGGTATGAGATGATGTCGCTGCTTCACCATTTTGGTTATCCTCCAGAATTTGATAGTGATAGACTCTTTGGAAGTAAGTTGTAGACTAACCTCTATCTGGTCTCGAACTGCAGGATGGGTGTGCACCTCATATATGAACATGAGGATAAAAGTGACAGCATAACCCTCAGCAAAAAAAATCCTTGGTATAAACCCATGTACATTTCTAACCCGAGTAGAAATCCTTGCCATCGCATAGTTGAGTTTAGCATCACCAGTTGTTTCAGATGTCATCACTCCCCTGTCAAGCTTTTTACCTCTATAAAACAACAAACAACCAGAACCAAAAGAAACAGATGTTCCAGGTAAGTCAGTGAAAGTCCATATAATACCACTATTATTCCCTGAGCTCCATAAACTTGTCAGAAACATATTACTCTTCTGAAGAGTTGCTGCAATTTGATTGTAGACCTCGGCCTTGCAAAACCAATTGCTTCCATAATTCCAGTTTATGTCAAGGCACCCCACTAATATAAAAATATGCGTGATCTATTTAACATTTCCCACATCACATAACGCAGGTAGAACCAATCTGAACTTCCACCTCAAGTATCCTACCCACAACAACATGTTAAGAATCTGAAATACCACCAGGAAGATCTGAGTTACTATTATAATACCCACTGGCAGCAGACAACTACTATAGACCTTAGGTGCAGGTTATAAATGATGCACAGATAACCCCCTTCCTAAAATGTTGAGCTCATTGTTAATTAATGAAGGAAATAGCATAAGAGAATGGTAATGGAACACCAAAAATTTACTAGCTGAGTTCAGAGGAGCATTCACTTGGCTGCAACAAGGAAAACACCAAGCACGATAAGACCTTTGCAGAGAACTCCAAATGAAATGCGCAACTGTTAGTAGAACTTTGTCTTGGAGCATAAACCTCCAAAATACTTCAGAAGTAAGTAAAGTGGAGTGATGAAAGGGATCAATTTGTGAAGGAGATAAACGAGTGCTAACAAATGTGTGAATTGAACTAAGAATATAAGCACTGAAATTATTTGAAACTCTTGTAAAAGAATCTGATGCATATCACCTTCAAATTTAGCAACCAATTTCCGTTCACCACCAAATTCAGCAAGCATCATACTATTATTACCAATATCGCCCGTTTTAACCAACACCCCTTGTTTTGGTTCTTTAAGAATCAAAATGGTACAGAGAATACTTCTTGGGTAAGGCCTTTTACTAAACAGCTGGCCAATATCACAGTTATCCCCATTCTTGACAAGCAAAGACATGCGAATATCAAATAGCAAATTTAAACAATACCCAAACTCCACAAGTAGCTCAAAAATGAATTTTTCACAGTGAGTATCCATGAATACCCACCCCATAAGAATAATCACACCAGAACTATGTGTATCAAAATCAAGACTATAAGCATCAAAAAAATTAAAATACCCTTTGCCACGATCATATACCCAGCGAGCAGAAGTCAGGACGATAAAGACATATGCATCCCTTATTATAGTGTAATGCACCTTACCTTGTTGAAGTTGCAAGTGAAAATCATCCTTGACACTCCCCAATTTCCAAGCTACGCTCTTAGGCATTTTAACAAGCAGTTCTCCATCAACATCAATCACAACATGATGAACACACAAGGAAAGTATTGAATCTCTATAATCAGATTTAAACCCAAGTCTAAAATCAATTTTCCGAAATACTTACCACGATCAAATACTTTATCCCTTTTGAGATGCCAGAAAGTTCTACTCCAACACCACTCAAATTCACTCTCTCAGACATTTTATCAAACATTTTGCTCTCATCTAGAATTGCAGCATCATTAATACACGAATGATGTAGTTTTTACAGTGGTAAGAAAAGTGGTTCGTTAAAGACTTGTATAAATTTGATTTTAAACTTAAATTTCGAAAACTAAAATAAAGAAAACTCAATGGAAGTTGTTATCAAAATTATAAAAAGCACTGAGACTCAGGATTCCACCATTGACCAATTAAGTGATTCAATCTAATCAATATTCATGCAATTCTTTGCGTTTAAAGTGATTCTAATTTATTGCATCTAGTAGATTTTCGAAGTAAAAATTGTATACATCAAGCATGAAACATCAAAAGTCTTAAACTTAGCATGTTCCATCAAAACGAATCACAATCATTCAATAAAAATCAATTTTCCAATATTAGTTCCATGCAAATAATCATTAAAGAAATTGCAAGAATTAATTAAAATAGAAATATACCACTTTTCATGGAACAATGGCTTCCTCCGTCCCCTCAGCTAAGGGGTTTGGCTCCTCATATTATTCACGTGCTCAAAATAGGTGTTCATAGCTCAAAAGGGTGAAAAACAAGAGAAAACTAATAAAGCAGCGGGTTTTGTAACATATATAATAGTTACAGAGCCCGCCGTTACAGAGCCTACTATTACAGAGAAACCCTAACTTTTATAATTTTTGGAAAACTGTTACAAATTCGAAAGAACACGTGACGGTTTTTCTGATCTTCTTCTTCCTCTCGACTGTGTTTTCTCTGTTGATGAACACGTCACTGCAACTCCTCTGTACCTCTCTGTTATTACCCCCAAGGTCTCGATCTACCCCCAACTACTCGATAACCTTTTCTGGAGCTTCTCCCAGCTATTTATACACCACCAGGGGACCAAAATCTCGACGAAAATCTCTGCTTTCTTTCACAGAAAGTCTCGGGCTTTCTCTTTCCTTTTCTTACTTTTTGTTTACGCGCCTTTGGTATTTATCCAACCTTCCAACTCGATAAAACAGCATCCAACAAATTTCTTCTCCATGTTTGCATGTAACTTCCATAAAAGGAATCCAAAACTTCAGAAAATAACTTCATTCCCTGTTTTACTTACAATCGATTTTCATCCCTCTTTTTCGAAACTAAGACACGTATAGTTCCTGTTTAACTCTACAGAACCGTACCAATCCAATTGAGTGAGAAAGTTCGAGTAAATCTCACCCAAAACTTGATCCAGTGAATCGCGCCAGTAAAAGAGCAGCTTCCCTGTTTCGCAGACATTTTCTTCGACACTGGAACACTAACCAATCCTGATTTATCGTAACAGGGGTCTTCCAATTCAAATCCGCATGAAAACCCGAGAATATTTCTTCCAAATCCAATCCAGATTATTACACAGTTGTGATACAGATTTCCCGCCATTTTCGTTTTTTCAAAAGATGAAGATAAGGTGGCCCCTTATCCGTTCATGGGGTCCCTTTAGCACATCCATGGGGTGGAAATAGTAACTTTTGGGTGGAAATGGTAATTTTCCCGGATGCCTTTATCAACTCCTCCGGGTGCCTTTAGCGCATATCTGGGGTGCCTGTTTAACACTTTTCTCCAAGGGTTCAAATACCACTTTTCGAGCTAATTCCTCCGCACAAGTGTATTTCTCCAAAAACACCTACAAAAACATAAAATAGCAAAATAAGCACAAAATTGAGTACTGACATTATAGAAAATCGAGAACAAGATAGACACATAAATGGGTCTATGAAATACCCCCAAACTTATTATTTGCTAGTCCCGAGCAAATTAAATTTACAAAATAAAATCCTAACTCACTGTCGCAGGCATCGCGATTGCACTTAACGTGTGCAACAAGCCTTTAAACCCCTAGGTGGCCCTAGTGGCCGAGTTATAGTCTCGGGAGGGTTTTATGGAGATATACCCACAAAATCTTTATTCCAGACCCTAGTTATCCATGCAGAACCTTGGAATAGCACTAAAGAACCTCCTTGGTTGGCATACTCTCATTGACTACATGAGGAAGTATCGTGATACGAAATTCCAATTGTTGTACACGAGTTTGCACTCAAGCATACTAAAATTCATATATAAGTGACAGAGCTCTACTCAGATAGTCGCACTATGGACATCAATATCTGGAGTCAACAAATCACATGGATAGGTTAAGAAGATGGATATAGAGAAAAACATAGATGGTTTTGATGTTGACTAAGGTGAACGGTGTTTCCCATAACTGTCTGAAGGCCACTGCCAAGATAAACCTATCATAATGGACTGAGATACTGGTCTGATTAATATCAACATAACTGGCATATACAAGGGAACCAGTGGTCGACAATCCTAATTCTAGATCAACTCAGCTGGCATATACAAGGTAACCAACGGTTGATTTATTCATTGAACATTGACAATAGACCATTTTTTTAACAACATGATTAGATCTTGCGGATCCAAGCGCACGCTTCTTGTCAGCAGATTACATGGTAATTCCCCTGGATCCTGCGTTCCACGCTTGTTTAGGCAACAGAGACAGGGAGAACACACACATATTGTTATCCAACTGTTAATCTTTTGAGAATTATTTTGTTTGGTCTGATTGGTCTGGTCTTTTTTTCTAGTAATTCAATCACTCTATTTCACCCCAGCAGTGGTAACAACTCGATGTGTGGTCCCCACTAAATCACTTAAAAACATATTATAAAAGAGAAAATAAAATAAAAACAGAAGGTGAAAAGGACTCAACGAGATATGGTGAAACTACCATGTTATTTATAACACCTGAGCTTTGTGCTTTTATGAATAGACTCTATGTATATGCTTCCATCCACTTAGATTGGTAAGTGTCATCCTTAATAGACATAAATTTCTAGGCTCTGGAGTTTAATAATGGAACTAAAAAGTTTCTCCCATACCCCCAAACTTAAATCTAACATTGTCCTCAATGTTTTAAAGATAAAATTAAAAGCATAAACAAGGAGAAACTGTTACCATTTGAGGCAAAAGAGTTAAGGAAAGATATTACCGTGTTGCATGAGCATGGGTTACCTCCCAAGAAGTGCTAAGTTTAAATTCTTCAGCCAGACGTCATGTACCACAAAATAACTAATTACCTTTCAAATCATATATCAATAGTCGAAACAACTGTGGGTCAACAAAATCAAATAAAATTGCCACAATTATGAGACAACTGCACCAAATCAGAAAAATGAACAGACAAAGCACATCCTCATCCAAGGTTTCCTGCAAGACAACTGGGTTTTTCTGTGGTGCCCACTTGGGCTTCATATGAGTGTCTTGACAAACAGATTCTTCTGAACTATGGGTTTCTAATTCCTGGATTTCCTCTTGGACAATATCAGGGGGATCGGGTTGTGGAGTCTAAAGAGACTCAAGTAATGCCTCAGATGTAAAAAGATTTAATCCCAAGTTAAGGACTTCTAATGAGGAGACTTGACAATCACTAGAACTATCACTACCCCCAAACTTAGGGTAATCACTACTCTCAGACAAACCCCTAACTATTGCTTGGATTTCTGGATCCTCAGAGTCTTTAAAATGCTCAAGAGCCTCGTTTAATTCTCTACCCCCAAACTTAGGGTCATAATTATTTTCAGAAAGCCCTAACACTATTGCCTGAATTTCTGGGTCTGTAGAGTCCTTAAAATGTTCGATAGCTTCTTCTAGTTCTAAAGTCTGGTCATCTATCTAACCTAAGAGAATTTCTCATCAAATTCATCCAAAGAATCACCAAATAAAGTGTCGTCCCAATTATCCTGAACTAGATCATGAACTAAAGTGTTAATCATATTTACTTCCTCTAAATCATCGGAAGGTTGTCTAGTAACATTGAAGACATTTAGTTCAGTGGTCATATTACCAAAGGATATGTTCATAAGTCCGGTCCTACAGTTGATAACAACATTAGACGTGGCTAAAAATGGGCGACCTAAAATCACCGGTATTTGATTCTATGGGTCAGGGACAGGTTGTGTATCTAGGATTATGAAATCCACAGGATAAATAAACTTGTCGACCTCAATAAGAACATCCTCTATCACACCACGAGGAATTTTAACAGAGCTATCAGCTAACTGCAGTGTTATCTTGGTAGGTTTCAATTCACCAAGTCCTAGCTGTAAGTACACATGGTACGGAAGTAAGTTCACACTAGCTCCTAAGTCAAGTAAATCTTTCTCTACCTTGTGTTTTCCTGTCGTGCAAGCAATGGTAGGGGCACCTGGGTATTTATACTTAGGAGTTGTGGTGTTCTAAATGATCGAACTTACATGACTAGCTACAAAGGCTTTTTTAGGGACAGTAAGCTTTCGCTTTCGCGTACACATATCCTTAAGGAACTTGGCATAAGCCGGCAATTGCCTAATTGCTTCTAGTAACGGAAGGTTTATGGTAACTTTCTTAAAAACCTCCATTATGTCATTAAAGTTGGATTCACTCTTTGTTGGTACTAATAGCTGTGGAAATGGGGCTCTAGGCATAAAATAGGGCCTCTCAGCAACCGAATTGGCATCATCATAGATTTTATCAGTCCCCTCATCTATGGATGGTCCTGAGGGGTGTACTATAGTATGCTCACTATCAGGCATGATTACCTGATTGTCTACTACTCTACCACTCCTTAGGGTTCTAATTGAATTCAACTGTTGTGATGGTTTTGCACCTACTTCATGAACTCCTCTAGGGTTGGGTTGTGTTTGACTAGGGAACCTACCTTTTTCTCTCAACGACTCATTTATCATTCCAACCTGGGTTTTTAACTCGGAAATAACTTGACTATTTTCTTGTCCTATCCTGTTACTAGCTTGTAAATTATGTTCTACTGATATCTGAAATTTTGCAGTTTGCTGAGTTAACAGGGTGAGAGATTCCTCTAGACTTAAGATTTTCTTGTCTGACTGGTTCTGAAACTGAGTTGTTCCTAAAGGATTCTTATTATAGCCAAAACCTGGGGGAGCTAGAATTACTAAACTGACCTTGACTATGGCTCTTAGACCATGAAACGTTCAGATGGTTTCTCCAACCAGGGTTATAAGTTTCTGAATATGGGTCGAACTTCTGAGAGTTATCGATTCTAGTGTTATTGTAAAGAGCATTGGCTTGCTCTTCCATGGTATGGCCTTCCCAAAAAGGCTCCACTCGACTACTAGTGTGACCCAATTCTAAAGCTTCTAACCTTTTAGTTATTGCTGCAATTTTGGCATCTGATTCATAGCCTCCTTCTACCCTATTAACGTTTCCTCTACCTAGAAGAATTTTTTTCTGGGGTTCCTTACTATTTTCCCATTGTTGGGTCTTTTCGGCGATTTCATTCAAAAATGTCATCGCATCATCAACTGTTTGGTTTTCAAACCCACATGTGCACATAGATTCTACTGTGGTTGTAGTGGAATAATCTAAACCTTCATAAAGCATCTGAACTAACCTAACCTTTTCTAAATCATGATGAGGACATTGGGCTAATAGATCATTGAACCTTTCCAAATACCTATACAAAGATTCTCCCTCCTGTTGAGAAAACGTGCATATTTGAGTCATAATAGACGATGTTTTGTGTCTAGGGAAAAACTTGTTCAAAAAGGCAGATGTAAGTTTTTCATATGTTTCGATTAACTCGGAAGCCAAACTATAGCCACGATTTTGCTTTATCCTTCAAGGAAAAAGAGAATAACCTAAGTTTCAAAGCATCATCATCAAGGTTTCTAATTTTTAGGGTACTACAAATTTCCTCAAAGTCCCTAACATGGAAATAGGGGTTTTCATTTTCTTTCCCTAAAAAGATTGGGAGCATATGTAAGGTCCCAGTTTTAAGTTCATAATTTGCTTTCGTTTCAGCTAACCTGACACACGAGGGGCGAGTAGTCCTAGTCGGATTTAACAAAGCTTTCAAAGTTGTCATTTCTGGCTCTATCGGAGCAATAAGGATCCTTTCCTTACCGTGAGAAGAACGTCCGGAAATAGGACTCTCTAGATTAAGGTAATCAAGACTCTTGTTTCCTAAAATATCACTTCTAGGTTTTTCACGCATAAGCCGTCCTAGAGAGTTTCTCTTACATTCAGGCATACATAAGAATTCAGCAAAAAATTTATGCACATGCAAATGCTGGGCTCACTAATTTAGGTAAGCTTGGGTTACCACAGCAAAATATACCCAAAGGTACGAGGCTGAGGTTTGTGGAGTTTCAGCTGGTAACTCCCATAAGGCTCAAGACACGGGTTCAGCTTACTAATACACGAGTTTTCCTAAACTCGATGATCTGACGAGGGATGCAAAATGGTGTGTGCATGTGTTTTTTTTTTACAATTAATAAAACACTAAAAACAAATAAATAAACAAAAATTACAAAGAAATAAAGAAAAAACTAAAAAAATAAGATAAAAGTCTAAAACTAAAATCTTCAGTTTATCCCTTTTTGTAAGGCAAGTTCAACTTTCCACGTTTTGCTTCAAGCCAATCTTGCACAAATTTTTTTTACCAAAGACGTAAAATAGAACAAAAAATAATCTAAAAAAATAATAAAAATAAAATAAATATATATGTTAGAGCATTGCTCGGTCGAACTCGCATGTGTTGCTATCTCAAGCATGTTTGTCAAGTTTAGTTGTCAAAACTATATGTCTTGATTTCTAGACTACCTATAGCTGAGTCTCGGTTTAGGAGAGTTTAGTGTAGTTGAGCTTCAGACTCCATGTCGATCATCTTACGAAGACGGAGAACTACTCAAGGAACCAGTGGAACTTCATCCGATTAAAAGGTATGTGGAGTCTTAAACTTATCTATCATTCAAAAGTCTACTCTATCTCCTACTCATAAGACAAATTTGTATAAGTATGATAGTTTTCATACATACACATTTGCTATTTCGAGTCGAGTTTACTCGTCTATCTTTTTTCTCGAAATATGTGTTGGTAAGATTTCTCTTTAACCAATTTTCATCTAACCCGTGACGAAAGTCATGATGACTTTTCAATCTTGAAAATAGCTTTGATGACGATAGTTGTGAATAACGACTGTTATAACATTATAGAAGAATGTTTCAATGATTGAAATGTAGAGTTGAGATTACGTAACCAACTATGGATATAAGCATATATAGTGTGTTCGCACATTAGTGTATAAATCCATGTGCCGGAAACCAAGTGTGTGCATATGGTGTTAGTGAAGGAGACAGGTTGGGTACGCGAACCGGCGGAAGTTTTCGAACCGAAAATTTCTGCTGAGTTTGTAAGTTTGCAAACTGTTAAACCAGTCACCTTAGGTACGCGTACCCACAGAAGTTTTCGACCGAAATTTCTGTTGAGTTTGTAAACTCAAATCCGGTAGCTATGGTACACGTACCCGTACGCGCACCCAAGCTGGTTATATTTCTCAAATCGGAAGTTCATGAACTTAAACAATAAATCAATAAGGAATGCAATCTTTGCAAACCGTGGCTATATTGTTCATGAATTGATTCAAATGAATCAAACCGATTTTGTTTCAATTGTGTCTATTCATAAAGACCTAAGCAATTGAACAACTCTTCAACTAGTTCTCATGAGTCATTTGAACTAGTTATGTGAAGAAGATGAATACGGTTAATATGAAAGTACTCGTATGACTAACCATTGGTTAACTATTTGTGAACCAACTAAGTGTACACATTTATGTACGGTTACTCAAACCTAAATGAAATACATTTCATTTGTGTGTGACAAGCTAAGTTTCGATCTAACGATTGAAAGATATTAGCTTGGTTAAATTAGGTTTTTCATCTAACAGTGAATATTGAATGCTTTGTTACCAAGGTAACTTGGATTGCAAACCCTGATTTGAAAACTATATAAAGGAGACATCTACAAACTGGAAAAACTAATCCCCACACCTCCTGTGTGATACTAGTTGGTTTTGCTAGAGTCGATTCTCCTTTAACCTTAGGTTTCTTCTCGAGACCATATATGTTAACGACTGAAAGACTTCATTGGGATTGTGAAGCCAGACGAAACTACTTCTCATGTAGTTGAGCGATCTGATCTTGCCATTTTCTATCGTACGAGTTCAATTAAATAATTGACCTGAGATTATATCTCCGATAGGGAAAGATAAAAAGAAAATACAAATATCTTCGTCTCATCGTTTGTGATTCCACAATATATTATTTCGCTACCATACGATTTAGATTATTGTAAGGTGATTGATAATTCTAGGTTGTTCTTAGGAAATATAAGTTAGGGTTATCAATTGGTTTCTGTTCACCTTGATTTTATCAAAATACGGAACAAAACTCTTAGGTTCATTTGTGGGAGACAGATTTATCTATCATCGTTGACTTTTCTGTGTGATATAGATTTGTTTATTAAAGTCTTCGACTTTGGGTCGTAGCAACTCTTGGTTGTGGGTGAGATCAGCTAAGGGAATCATGTGCGTAGTATCCTGCTGGGACAAGAGACGTAAGGAGCGCAACTGTACCTTGAATCAGTGTGATATTGATTAGGGTTCAACTACAGTCCAGGCCGAAGTTAGTTTGTAGTAGGATAGTGTCTGTAGCGGCTTAATACAGTGTGGTGTTCAATCTGGACTAGGTTCCGGGGTTTTTCTGGATTTGCGGTTTCCTCGTTAACAACATTTCTGGTATCTGTGTTATTTCTATTTCGCATTATATTTTTTTATATAATTTAAATATCATAGGTTGTGTGTTAAGATCAATCAATTAGAATATCCAACCTTTGGTTGTTGATTTAAATTGATTGACAGTTGGATATTGGTCTTTGGTACCATCCAAGTTTATCTCTCTAGTATTTGATAAAGACTCGCAGATTTCCATTTGCTTGAGTAAAGATCAAATCGAGAGATTGAGATATTAAATCTTTGATATACTTTTATCTAGATTGAGTCTGACTGTCTAGTTGATTTTCTAGAAAGTATACTGGAGTTAGTCCATACAGATTGCTAATCGAAATATTGGGTGAGGTTGTTAGACCCCCGCCTTTTCAATTGGTATCAGAGCAGGCAAACACCTTAAACCTTATAAGTTTGTGTTTGTTTGATCCTCAAAAGTCTATCCCTATGGGAAATCCTTTTGGGAGACTTGCTCATGGCATCTGTAACGCACATCAGAGCTCCTTAAAAACTGTTCAAAGATTATTACTCTTTAGACCTACGGTCTTCTTTAATAATCTTATACCATCTAGTATACCTTCAAAACTAGATAATGAGAAACTGTCTAAAGGGAAAATTAAAAAACCTTCTAAAAGGAAATTTCAAAGGAAACATGATCAACGCGCAAAGGTATGGACCCTCACAATAATTACTCTTAATCTCTTTGAGGAATACTATCATAATGGATCAATTGACAAGGGTCTGTTTAGAGCGTTTGAAAATGTTTTGAAATCCTTAGAAAAGCTTAATTCCATAAAAGAATTGAATCGTTCTGATAAAAGTTTTGTACCAGTCAAATCATGTTCTAATGATGTACAAATTGTTCCAACCACCAACTCACTTGAAGTTGATAAAAAAGGTTTCCTGTAAGGTTGGTAAAGGAACCATTTATCAAAAAAAGTCATTTCTGTGTCATAAGAAAAAGAGCCCAACGGATTCTGAGTTTTATTATTATGATTTTACTCCTAATTCTGGCCACAAGTATCAACCAAAGAATCTGCATGAAAAATCCTCTGCATTCTACACCACCTAAATTCAGGAATGGCGTCACCCCATTTGTATATAACTTGAAATGGGGCAAGTAACTGGTTGACTTTGTTTATGAATTCTTTTTTCCTTGTGACAAAAGCTTTTCAAAAGGTTTGTGCAGGTATTCCTTCTTCATACTGGTATTTTTATCCCAGTACGTGTACCTCTAAAAATCCTACATTCCTTATGTGGGTCGTGGTTCTGAACGGGTCCAAGCCCAAGTGTGGGTATAAAAGAAGTACGGGTACGCAAACCCTCCTTCCTCCCTCATCTGTTCGCGTTCGTTAACTTTTAGGGTTCAATTTTTTTTCTCCATTAAAGCTTGTCGGAGAACAACTTGTGAAGGGATTCCTCAAATAAAAGTCAAGTAAGTAATATCTTGCCCACTCCCTTATTTCCTTCTAGAATCATGAAGAATGTTAAGGGTTCAAAAGGTTTTTCAAATAACCTAGGTTCTTCATCCTCTTCAATGGATCTTCCTATTGAACAAAATTCTATTAGGATTAGATTTGTGGATGAATCCTGTAGAAAAGTATTTGAAAAGATTTCTTCTTTTGGGTTTATTTTGGAAAAGAAATTCGATAATACAAGTGGGTATAAGGAGGATTTATCTTGTTTTGAAAAATTCAAGCTTGGAAACATCTTTGATGGCCTTGGTGAAGGTTTTGATACTCTTACTAAAATCTTCTCTACCAACATTTATGATGTTGTCCCTGAGGACATGGAATTCAAGATCATGGTTAATAGAGTGAGGATTTTAGTTAATAGAGAATTGATTTCGAAAATTACCGGAATTCCTTTGGGTGATTTTCGCCTCCCTAGACCAAGCGATGAACGACCTTTACAAGAAGCTATTTCAAAAGTGCTTTGTGGAAAAAGTGTTGTGTGGAATAGAGGAAAATTTCCCACTAATCAAATAGATTTTCCTTTAAAGTCTTTTGGAAAATTGGGTATTTTGAATCTTTGTCCTTCCACGGTTGAGAATTCTCGTTGGAGCCGTGAGTTTGCGGAATTAGTCTATTACCTTGTGATGAAAACCAAAGGTCTTGACATTTATGGATTCATTATTTTGCAAATGATAGACATGACATCCATTGACAAGAAGTTAGGCTTCCCTTGCTTGATTGAGCGTATTTGTCTCAACTTCTCCATTGAGCCAATTGGGAATTCCATTGGAATTCCCAAGCTTGTTCGACCGTGTACCTTCAGTCGAATGAGGGAATATGAATGCAAGAGGCAAAGGTGTGACACAATTGATGGATCGAGTGATTCTTCTACGAAGCTTCTTCGCCAAATTTACAAGGGTGTTTGTAAGTTGAACACCAAAGTAAATTGTGTTCAAGAACAATTACTTGTGATTGCTACCAAGTATCCCAATATTAAAGAAGACATGACAAAGTTCGTTCCACCTTCATTGTCTTCGAAGATGAAGATGATGAGTAGCCTCTTGTGCTTCTTTTTACTGGTGTTAAATTGTTTTGACTCTCATTTTTCTAGGAAACTTCTTAAGAGAATTTTATTCTTGTTTTGTTTAAGAAGGATGGCTAGGGTTTGTAATAGCCATTATTGTGAGTACACATAGCTACAAGTAGGCACATATCTGCATGGAATGATAAATGGGTGATGGAGAAAGCATTGAAAGATGTGTATCCTGAAAATAACTACATAAAGCAATTTCCTGACATGAAAGTTTCAGATTTTCTATTAGATGGTGAGTGGATTATTCCTACTGAACTTCTCAAGATGAGTGGAGTAAATGAAATACCTGTTACAAATGATGATAAAGACAGAAGAATATGGACTGGTACAATAACAGGGGAATTCACAGTATCTTCTGCAGTGGAAGTCATTAGAAAGAAATTTCCTCAAGTACATTGGACTAAAAAGGTATGGGATAGCTCTGTTCATCCAAGTATAGCTAGTAATATGTGGAAATTAGCTAGAAATATAACTGCAACTGATGATAATATGAAGAAATGAAAGTTCAATATGGTTTCAAGATGCATTTTCTGCAAAAATGAAGAGGAAACAAGAGAACACATCCTTTGGTACTGCAATTTTAGTGAAATAATCTGGAAGTGGCTTGGAGGCATTTTTAGTTTCATAAATCCAAGATCTTTTGAAGATATATTGCAATTAGCCAACCAGAAAAGTCCTGCAATAAAAAAAATCAGGAGATTGGCTTCATTTATAACAATGAAAGAACTCTGGTTCCTAAGAAATGAATGCTTATATGATAAGGGAAAATGTGATGTTCTTGCCATAAAGAGAAAAATATTGAAGGCCATTTCAGACAGTGAAGCAAGAATGAAGGCAATGATGTGGAACAATCAATATGATTTTCAGGTGCTAAGGAGTCTTGCACTACACCAAATATGGGATTTAGCAACTCAGGTTCGCAACTGCTTTGTGGCTGTTGCGAATATTCAGTTGCTAATTTCAGTTGCAAAAACGTCGCAACAGTTACAGACAGTTACGAAACTCGCAACTGTTGGATTCACTTGCGATTCGCAACTAAATCCTAATGTACGCGTGCGAAACATTTGTGTGTCTGCCCACACTCTTTAGCTGACTCGGTCTAGTTGACTATTCAGCCCATTCAGATCAAAACTGACTCGGCTACTTGTAACTATTATCAAAAGAAATCCCATTCTCATTCTCACTTCCCTTTTTTCCTCTTTCTTTCTCCAGCAAAACCCTAGCTATGTGGCTGCCATCACTCACCACCACCACCACTAAATCTCTTCTCTTTCACTCTCTCTATACGAAAAGATTATTGAATCTGTAGATATGATCTTTCTCGAGTAAAAACCCTAACGACGATGTTGAATCACAGAGAAAGCTGCAGCTGAGGAGTTATTCGATGTTATAAGGTTAGGGTTTTCTTAAAACCCAAATATTTCTTACAGTCCCTAGTTTGATATCGCTGATTGATTTGATTTAGTGTATGGCTCTTTGTTGCAGCATGGTTAGGGTTTTCAATCTCTCGAGGAGTCATCTTCATCATACTTGGTAAGAAACAATAAAGTTTTTTAGAGTATTATAGGTTCTGGATACCGTTTATTACCATGATTTAGGGGTGGGTTTTTGTTTCATGACTTAATTCTGATTTTTTTGTTTTATGAAATTGATGCTTTTTGGTAGGATTTATGGAAGATACGATGAGGTATACAATTCGTAATGCTTTAAATTAATCTTCTTCTCACTTCTACAAAATCAAAATGGTTTTTGATTTTGATTCTCCTTTGGGTTTTGTTTTCTTGTTTAGGTCCAGGTTGATCTTCTCAGGAAAGAACCTATCGATCTCTACAACGTTAACACCTTCAAACAGTCTGTGGTAAGAAAAACAACAGCAGGTCCTGTACTTTTGATTTTGTAGAATTTAATCTGAATTTCAGGTAGATAAGCCCCACTGCTCAAACCATCAGCATGATGCTCAGCATGGTAATAGTTCTGTTAATGTCTTGTATTCACTAAACTGAAGTTCTGATTTATGGATGTGGGTTGTGATTTTGGTTCAGTTTTTTATGATTTGTTGAAACAGAAGATGTTGAAACCTGACTCCCTCAACACTCTAAAACTATAATTAGTGATTTGGAGTCTAGAGAGTTATCTCATGAGTAATTTTGCTTTCTTGATTTTACTGACCTACATTCTCTTTGTTGTCCACTATCAGGTTTCTAGTTGAGCTCACAAAGGCTTTAATGTGACAAATTTCTAGTAGCTTCATCAACATTTGATCACATTTCCACAGGCCTCTGTTTTGGTGCTTCCTTTTATGAGGTTAATCTTGTCACTGAGATATGGGTTTCGATCATTTTCTCTCTGAATCTGAATACCCATACGAGGGAATTCTATAATAAGATTGATTCTTGACATGAACTAAGAAAGCCAAGTAGTTTTTATCCAATTCGTGACCTATGGTTTTTTTCTCTCACTAATTTGACATACATAGGTAGCTAAAATTTTGAATTTCATATTATTTGCTTGTTGGTTTGGGTACTATAAGCTAGATTTCAATTGTTGTAGGTTCAATTACCTGTTTATATGTTTAATTTTCAATTTTTCAATTTAACTCTGATCAGTAATTGTTACAGAATTTAGCATAAGTTTGGTTGAAAGAGCCAACTTCAATCCAAGGGAAGGCTAACCCAAGCTAGATTATACTCTCAACTATTCCTTTTTTTCTATATATGTATGCATTCATGACATCCTTTCTTACTCAGATGTTTACTGTCTTTGAACTATGCACGCGTGTAGCACAGATTCAGCTGAAGCTCGTATATTAAAAGCTTCAAATGTGGCCTTAATCATGAATGGTGGAAGTAAATTCAATGCTTGTAATCCAGTGGTTCCGATAAAGACCTAATGCGGTAAGACTTCAAGTTCACGTTATACTTGCAGACCTTTTTTTTAAGTTATACAAATACTTATTAATCAGGGATCTCTTAATGTGCAGAAATTAACCGCATATTGCTTGGGTGTTCTCAAGGCAACAAATGGGAATTTCATTGGCAGTAAGGGATAAGAAATATCTGAAAAAGAAGAGATCCAAAAAGGTGGGTTTATATAAATGTGTTATTTCCTCTTTGTACTAGTTCTCAATACCACTATAACCTGGATTTTGCTTTTCTAGTAAATTTTAATGTTTACTAGGTGTCCTATATTTTATGATAATATTGATGAGTACTTGTGTAACATGTCGATAATCTATTCACAATGATGGCCTTAATTAATATTTTCTTGATTATTATAGTGAAAACAATTTAATGCTTCTGAATTATGGCGGGATTCACATTTGAAATAACCACTGAAACGCTTGGTTATAAAGCCTCAGAGTCAGTAGGCGTTACATAAGCTGTTCTTGATTTTCTCAAAAATGACAGGATAGGTTATTGTGTATGCAACAGTTAAGAAAATTGAGCCAACCAAGCATAGAGCCATTTGGCACTTGCCCTGATGTCTGTGGATCGAAAATAATAGGATGGGTTATTTGTGTATGCGACAATTAGGAGGATTATAACCTCCCGATTCAAGCATTGGTCAATTAGGCACTTGTCCTGTTGTCAATCGTCGTACAATATTAATATGGGTTGTTTATGTACGCATTCTAGAGTTCACATCGACTGAAATTTTGATTAGAGTTATTTGTTTCTTAATGGTGATTAACTTGATTCTTATTTGACATATTGCAGAATTATCATGGTTACTTCATGGAGAAGATTGATCCAGGGATGGTCATTGCAGCAGGTTTGTCATACTAGAATACTAATCTTTTACCTATTTGATTCGTCATACCTTTAATATTTTTTTGAGTGTCGTGGTTGAGTGTGTGTTCCTTGTGTTCACTCAAATGCATATGTATGGGTATAACCAGGTTGCGATCTGATTTAATAAATGATAGGATGGTGCACTGTTTCAGTCTATATCTGCCGATTCTTTGTGATTCCATAAGCTAAACATCTAAATGTAATCTGCATTTAACAGTTATGTATGCTTACAACAAAGCACATGTATACTTTGAACTTATCTTTTTTTCCTGTCTTCATTAGACAAGCTCATTAAGATCAATCACTAATGTATTGTTTTCCTTATGTTCACAGGAAAGTATGTTCAAGAAGTAGCTGCCCCTCTTGGTCAATATTTTTGCAAGTCCTTCTGCCAGTCCAGGTTCACCAATGGTTCCATGTTTTATTTATTTATATTTTTTAGTAGGTTCTCTATACGAACGTATAATTTTCATATATCTGTATTGCTATTTGGAACTCCACAGATTGTAGTTTGTTGAACTTGTAAAATGAATTCTGTTAATAATGTTTCATTCAATTTCAAAAAATTTGATAGTGTTGTTGGATTAATTTGATTTCAAATAAACAGGGGTTATTTGATTTTGTTAGGGGGACTCTGATTTTGACCTGGTTTTGACTGGTCAAAACCACTATTTATTATATGTTGCAAAAAGTTAGCAACGGCATATAGCTGTTGCGATCGTTTCGCAATAGTCACTAACAGTTCGACTTTTCAACGTTGCAACAGTGAAACTATTGCGATTAAAAATTTGCAACAGCAACACAGCCGTTGCGAAATATAGCAATAACGACTTTCGTGACAGAGATGAACTGTTGCGACCCCACTTTCCAATTGCCTCCTACCGTTGCTAATCACTAAATTTTGCTGTAGTGTTGGTTTAAAATCAAGAAGAGTTAAAAGAATGAATGTCAAAGAAGTTTTCTTTACACTTCCAGTACAGGGACAAATATTTTTATGTTGTGATGGGGCTTCTAGAGGAAACCCAGGAGCATCTGGATATGGAATGGTTGGAAGAAATAGCATTGGTGAATTCATTATAGCTATCTCAGGTGGCCTGGGGATATCAACAAACTATTATGCAGAGATTTATGCAGTTATCATAGCAGGGGAATGGGCTATACAGAATGATTTCTTTAATATTGTTTTCAGAACAGATTCAAAGGTAGTGATTCAAGATTTTGTAACCTAGAAACTTCCTTGGTCTATAATGACAAGGTGGAGAAAGATATGCTCAGTTGTGACAAATTGGAGTTTTATACACAGCTACAGGGAGGTAAACTTCTCAGAAGATAAAGCAGCAAAGAAAGGAGCAACTTTAAATAGGGGAGAAAAAATCATTTTTGACAGTAAACCAAATTTTTTTAGTTGTCTGGAAAATCCAGATCAAACTTATTATAGGATTAGCTAAATAAACTGCCATACTAATGGCTCCATTTTTGTTTTCTTTTTTTGTATTTGAGTTTTCTTCCCTTGGTTGTAATCTTTGTTAACTTCTTTGGTTATTAATAAATTTGATTACTAAGCAAAAAAAAAGTGAGTACACATAGCTATGTCCAACGTTTTCATCTTGCAATGTTTTTAGATTTATTTATTTAAATTATAAAGTGATTCGGAACATGATGTTTGCAGTATTAATCTTTATGTTGATATATCGCAATATGTTATGGGGTACATGTGTTTGCGTCCGTGAACTATTATTGTCCCATACGATGTCAAAAGTTATCTCTTTCATATGTCGATATGCATGTATTGATACAAGATCGATGAACTTTTGACAAACAAAAGTTAATCCTATTATGTCAATTCTTTGATGGAAGATAGGTTAAAATCTTTTGTTTACAAAGATTATGTCTATTGTATGTCATTGTGCAAATAGTGATGAAGATAGAATGAATCTTTGTATATTCCGCATTATCGATCTTCCCTGATCCATATTTTATGTATATATTGTGCGGATCCATAAGTCTTCTTATGTGAGCATTTCCAACTAACCAAATCATAGAAACGTTTGTGATTAATTTGGTTGTGTATTCCGATTAAATTAATCATGGGTTCTCTTGTGATTAGTTTGATTGAGAATTTTTGGATACAAAATCATTTCCTTATGGTTTTGGGGGTCCAAAGAAATCCTTCTTTTCTTGTAAAAGTAAGGTCGCTCTTGTTGTTCTTTCGGGAATGACATCAAATGGGGAAGAGTTCTTTTGAACTTGCGCTTAATTTCCATATCTTTGTGGGGAGTGCGGTTGTGGAATATTTTAGGGGTTATCTTGTATCTTTATAAACTCCTTGATGAATGCATTTAGCTTCGACTTTATGATTGCATCTAAACAAGTTGATATGTAATTTTCTTTAGTCTTGAAGCATCTCCGTGGAAAGTTCATTGGGATCCCGTTTTCGTACCTTTGCCAATGTTATTGACAAAAAGGGGGAGAATTAATATGTAGTTTACACTACAAATACATATGGTTTACGTGTTTTACGGATCATTATGTAAGGGGGAGTTGTTTTCATGTTGAGATGAAAGTATTGACTAAGGGGGAGTGATACATATCACCATAGTATTGTTGTCGAAGTTGTGATATAAGAAGTTTGATACTGTGTAATAATACTATGACATTGTATAACAATGATCGAGAGCTTTTGTTTTCTTATTATTATAGCTACGGATCTTCAACAACTATGATGCTGAATTGAACATCTATGGAATCATGGGAGTACTTGGAAAAGACGAAGTTTTCGAGTAATGTTGAAGCACCAAGGAGATCAAGCATGTGGACGAGAAGCTACAAAGTTTTATTTATTTTGTAATCCATATGTATTGATAGTTTTGCCACTAAAATTGACAAAGGGGGAGATTGTTAGAGAATTGCTCGGTCGAACTCGCATGCGTTGCTATCTCAAGCATGTTTTTCAAGTTTAGTTGTCAAAACTATATGTCTTGATTTCTAGACTACTTATAGCTAAGTCTCGGTTTAGGACAGTTTAGTGTAGTTGAGCTCCAGACTCCATGGCGATCATCTTACGAAGACGAAGAACTACTCAAGAAACCAGTGGAACTTCATCCGACTAAAAGGTATGTGGAAACTTGAACTTATATATCACTCAAAAGTCTACTCTATCTGCTACTCTTGATACAAAGTCGTATAAGTATGATAGTTTTCATACATACACATTTGCTATTTCGAGCCGAGTTTACTCGCCTATCTTTTTCACGAAATATGTGTTGGTAAGCTTTCGCTTTGACCACTTTTCATCTTAACCCGTGATGAAACTCATGATGACGTTTCAATCTTGAAAATAGCTTTGATGACGATAGTTGTGAATAACAACTGTTATAACATTATAGAGGAATGTTTCATTGATTGAAATGTAGAGTTGAGATTACGTAACCAACTATGGATATAAGCATATATAGTGTGTTCGCACATTATTGTATAAATCCATGTGCCGGAAACCAAGTCTGTGCATACGGTATTGGAGAAGGAGACATGTTGGGTATGCGAACCAGCGGAAGTTTTCGAACCGAAAATTTCTGCTGAGTTTGTAAATTGCAAACTGTTAAACCAGTCACCTTAGGTACGCGTACCCGTACGCGAACCCACAGAAGTTTTTGACCGAAAATTTTTGTTGAGTTTGTAAACTCAAATCCGGTAGCTATGGTACACGTACCCGTACGCGTACCCAAGCTGGTTATATTTCTCAAATCGGAAGCTCGTGAACTTAAACAATAAATCAATAAGGAATGCAAACCGTGGCTATATTGTTCATGAATTGATTCAAGTAAATCAAACCGATTTTGTTTCAATTGTTTCTATTCATAAAGACCTAAGCAATTGAACAACTCTTCAACTAGTTCTCATGAGTCATTTGAACTAGTTATGTGAAGAAGATGAATACGGTTAATATGAAAGTACTCATATGGCTAACCATTGGTTAACTATTTATGAACCAACTAAGTGTACACGTTTAGGTACGGTTATTCAAACCTAAATGAAATAAATTTCATTTGTGTGTGACAAGCTAAGTTTTGATCTAACGGTTGAAAGATATTAGCTTGGTTAAATCAGGCTTTTCATTTAACGGTGAATATTGAATTCTTTGTTACCAAGGTAACTTGGATTGCAAACCCTGATTTGAAAACTATATAAAGGAGACATATAGCAACTGGAAAAACTAATATCCACACCTCATGTGTGATACTAGTTGGTTTTTCTAGAGTCGATTCTCCTTTAACCTTAGGTTTCTTCTCGAGACCCTATAGGTTAACGACTGAAAGACTTCATTGGGATTGTGAAGCCACACAAAACTACTTCTCTTGTAGTTGAGCGATATGATCTTGCCATTTTCTATCGTACGAGTTCAATTGAATAATTGACTTGAGATTATATCTCCGATAGGGCAAGATAAAAAGAAATCACCAACATCTTCGTCTCATCGTTTGTGATTCCACAATATCTAGTTTCGCTACCATATGATTTAGATTATTGTGAGGTGATTGATAATTCTAGGTTGTTCTTAGGGAATATAAGTTCGGGTTATCAATTGGTTTCTGTTCACCTTGATTTTATCAAAAGACGGAACAAAACTCTTAGGTTCATATGTGGGAGACAGATTTATCTATCATCGTATACTTTTCTGTGTGATATATATTTGTTTATTAAAGTCTTCGACTTTGGGTCGTAGAAACTCTTGGTTGTGGGTGAGATCAGCTAAGGGAATCAAGTATGTAGTATCCTGCTGGGATCAGAGACGTAAAGAGCGCAATTGTACCTTGAATCAGTGTGATATTGATTAGGGTTCAACTACAGTCCAGACCGAAGTTAGTTTGTAGTAGGCTAGTGTCTGTAGCGGCTTAATACAGTGTGGTGTTCAATCTGGACTAGGTCCCGGGGTTTTTCTGGATTTTCGGTTTCCTCGTTAACAAAATTTCTGGTATCTGTGTTATTTCTATTTCGCATTATATTTTTTTATATAATTGAAATATCATAGGTTGTGCGTTAAGATTAATCAATTAGAATATCCAACCTTTGGTTATTAATTTAAATTGATTGACAGTTGGATATTGGTCTTTGGTACCATCCAAGTTTATCTCTCTAGTATTTGATAAAGACTCGCAAATTTTCATTTGCTTGAGTAAAGATCAAATCGAGAGATTGAGATATTAACTCTTTGATATACTTTTATCTAGATTGAGTCTGACTGTCTAGCTGATTCTCTAGAAAGTATATTGGAGTTAGTCCATACAGATTGCTTATCGAAATATTGGGTGAGGTTGTTAGACCCCCGCTTTTTCAATTGGTATCAAAGCAGGCAAACACCTTAAACCTTATAAGTTTGTGTTTGTTCGATCCTCAAAAGTCTATCCCTATGGGAAATCTTTTTGAGAGACTTGCTCATGGAATATGTAACGCATGCCAGA
Organism: Papaver somniferum; assembly: GCF_003573695.1. Lineage (NCBI taxonomy): Eukaryota > Viridiplantae > Streptophyta > Magnoliopsida > Ranunculales > Papaveraceae > Papaver > Papaver somniferum. The sequence continues at coordinate 93,099,127 of NC_039366.1, read as the reverse complement.
GCTCCTTAAAAACTGTTCAAAGATTATTACTTTTTAGACCTACGGTCTTCTTTAATAATCTTATACCATCTAGTATACCTTCGAAACTAGATGATGAGAAACAGTCTACAGGGGAAATTTAAAAATCTTCTAAAAGGAAATTTCAAAGGAAACATGATCAACGCGTAAAGGTATGGACCCTCACAAGAATTACTCTCAATCTCTTTGAGGAATACTGTCATAATGGATCAATTGACAAGGGTCTATTTAGAGTGTTTGAAAATGTTTTGAAATCCTTAGAAAAGATTAATTCCATAAAAGAATTGAATTGTTCTGATAAAAGTTTTTTACCAGTCAAATCATGTTCTAATGATGTACAAACTGTTCCAACCACCAACTCACTTGAAGTTGATAAAAAGGTTTCCTGTAAGGTTGGTAAAGGAACCGTTTATCAGAAAAAATCATTTCTGTGTCATAAGAAAAAGAGCCCAACGGATTCTGAGTTTTATCATTATGATTTTACTCCTAATTCTGGCCACAAGTGTCAACCAAAGAATTTGCATGAGAAATTCTCTGCATTCTACACCACCTAAATTCAGGAATGGCGTCACCCCATTTGTATATAACTTGAAATGGGGCAAGAAACTGGTTGACTTTGTTTATGAATTCTTTTTTCCTTGTGAAAAAATCTTTTCAAAAGGTTTGTGCAGGTATTCCTTCTTCATACTGGTATTTTTTTCCCAGTACGTGTACCTCTAAAAAATCCTACATTCCTTATGTGGGTCGTGGTTCTGAACGGGTCCAAGCTCAACTGTGGGTATAAAAGAAGTACGGTTACGCAAACCCTTCTTCCTCCCTCATCTATTAGCGTTCGTTAACTTTTAGGGTTCAATTTTTTTTCTCCATTAAAGCTTATTGGAGAACAACTTGTGAAGGGATTCCTCAAGATCAAAGTCAAGTAAGTAATCTCTTGCCCACTCCCTTATTTCCTTTTAGAATCATGAAGAATGTTAAGGGTTCAAAAGGTTTTTCAAATAACCTAGGTTCTTCATCCTCTTCAATGGATCTTCCTATTGAACAAAATTCTATTAGGATTAGATTTGTGGATGAATCCTGTAGAAAAGTATTTGAAAAGATTTCTTATTCTGGGTTTATTTTAGAAAAGAAATTGGATAATACAAGTGGGTATAAGGAGGATTTATCTTGTTTTGAAAAATTCAAGCTTGGAAACATCTTTGATGGCCTTGGTGAAGGTTTTGATACTCTTACTAAAATCTTTTATTCCAACATTTATGATGTTGTCCCTGAGGACATGGAATTCAAGACCATGGTTAATAGAGTGAGGATTTTAGTTAATAGAGAATTGATTTCGAAAATTACCGGAATTCCTTTGGGTGATTTTCGCCTCCCTAGACCAAGCGATGAACGACCTTTACAAGAAGTTATTTCAAAAGTGCTTTGTGGAAAAAGTGTTGTGTGGAATAGAGGAAAATTTCCCACTAATCAAATAAATTTTCCTTTAAAGTCTTTTGGAAAATTGGGTATTTCGAATCTTTGTCCTTCCACGGTTGAGAATTCTCGTTGGAGCCGTGAGTTTGCGGAATTAGTATATTACCTTGTGATGAAAACCAAAGGTCTTGACATTTGTGGATTCATTATTTTGCAAATGATAGACATGACATCCATTGACAAGAAGTTAGGCTTCCCTTGCTTGATTGAGCGTATTTGTCGCAACTTCTCCATTGAGCCAATTGGGAATTCCATTGGAATTCCCAAGCTTGTTCGACCATGTACCTTCAGTCGAATGAGGGAATATGAATGCAAGAGTCAAAGGTGTGACACAATTGATGGCTCAAGTGATTCTTCTACGAAGCTTCTTCGCCAAATTTACAAGGGTGTTTGTAAGTTGAACACCAAAGTAAATTGTGTTCAAGAACAATTACTTGTGATTGCTACCAAGTATCCCAATATTAAAGAAGACATGACAAAGTTCGTTCCACCTTCATTGTCTTCGAAGATGAAGATGATGAGTAGCCTCTTGTGCTTCTTTTTACTGGTGTTAAATTGTTTTGACTCTCATTTTTCTAGGATACTTCTTAAGAGAATTTTATTCTTGTTTTGTTTAAGAAGGATGGCTAGGGTTTGTAATAGCCATTATTGTGAGTACACATAGCTACAAGTAGGAACATATCTGCATGGAATGATAAATGGGTGATGGAGAAAGCATTGAAAGATGTGTATCCTGAAAATAACTACATAAAGCAATTTCCTGACATGAAAGTTTCAGATTTTCTATTAGATGGTGAGTGGATTATTCCTACTGAACTTCTGAAGATGAGTGGAGTAAATGAAATACCTGTTACAAATGATGATAAAGACAGAAGAATATGGACTGGTACAATAACAGGGGAATTCACAGTATCTTCTGCAGTGGAAGTCATTAGAAAGAAATTTCATCAAGTACATTGGACTAAAAAGGTATGGGATAGCTCTGTTCATCCAAGTATAGCTTGTAATGTGTGGAAATTAGCTAGAAATATAACTGCAACTGATGATAATATGAAGAAAACAAAGTTCAATATGGTTTCAAGATGCATTTTCTACAAAAATGAAGAGGAAACAAGAGAAAACATCCTTTGGTACTGCAATTTTAGTGAAATAATCTGGAAGTGGCTTGGAAGCATTTTTAGTTTCATAAATCCAAGATCTTTTGAAGATATATTGCAATTAGCCAACCAGAAAAATCCTGCAATAAAAGAAATCTAGAGATTGGCTTCATTTATAACAATGAAAGAACTTTGGTTCCTAAGAAATGAATGCTTATATGATAAGGGAAAATGTGATGTTCTTGCCATAAAGAGAAAAATATTGAAGGCCATTTCAGACAGTGAAGTAAGAATTAAGGCAATGATGTGGAGCAATCAATATGATTTGCAGGTGCTAAGGAGTCTTGGTTTAAAATCAAGAAGAGTTAAAAGAATGACTGTCAAAGAAGTTTTCTTCACACTTCCAGTACAGGGACAAATATTGTTATGTTGTGATGGGGCTTATAGAGGAAACCCAGGAGCATCTAGATATGGAATAGTTGGAAGAAATAGCATTGGTGAATTCATTATAGCTCTCTCAGGTAGCCTGGGGATATCAACAAACTATTATGCAGAGATTTATGCAGTTATCATAGCAGGGGAATGGGCTATACAGAATGATTTCTTTAATATTGTTTTCAGAACAGATTCAAAGGTAGTGATTCAAGATTTTGTAACCTAGAAACTTCCTTGGTCTATAATGACAAGGTGGAGAAAGATATGCTCAGTTGTGACAAATTGGAGTTTTATACACAGCTACAGGGAGGTAAACTTCTCAGATGATAAAGCAGCAAAGAAAGGAGCAACTTTAAATAGGGGAGAAAAAATCATTTTTGACAGTAAACCAAATTTCTTTAGTTGCCTGGAAAATCCAGATCAAACTTATTATAGGATTAGTTAAATTGGTTTCTGTTCACCTTGATTTTATCAAAAGACGGAACAAAACTCTTAGGTTTATCTGTGGGAGACAGATTTATCTATCATCGTAAATTTTTTTGTGTGATACATATTTGTTTATTAAAGTCTTCGACTTTGGGTCGTCGCTTGGTTGTGGGTGAGATCAGCTAAGGGAATCAAGTGCGCAGTATCCTGCTGGGATCAGAGACGTAAGGAGCGCAACTGTACCTTGAATCAGTGTAATATTGATTAGGGTTCAACTATAGTCCAGAATGAAGTTAGTTTGTAGTAGGCTAGTGTCTGTAGCGGCTTAATATAGTGTGGTGTTCAATCTGGACTAGGTCCCGGGGTTTTTTTGGATTTGTGGTTTCCTCGTTATAACAAAATTTCTGGTATCTGTGTTATTTCTATTCCGCATTATATTTTGTTATATAATTGAAATATCACAGGTTGTGCGTTAAGATCAATCAATTAGAATATCTAACCTTTGGTTGTTGATTTAGATTGATTGACACTTGGATATTGGTCTTTGGTACCATCCAAGTTTATCTCTCTAGTATTTGATAAAGACTCGCAGATTTCCATTTGCTTGAGTAAAGATCAAATCGAGAAATTGAGACATTAACTCTTTGATATACTTTTATCTAGATTGAGTCTGACTGTCTAGTTGATTCTCTAGAAAGTATATTGGAGTTAGTCCATACATATTGCTAATCTAAATATTGGGTGAGGTTGTTATACCCCCGCTTTTTCAATATACAAGACCTAAAAAAAATGCAAAACCTAAACCTAAATACAAGTCTGCATCGGCGACGCCAAAAATTGATGTAGTTTTTACAGTGGTAAGAAAAGTGGTTCGTTAAAGACTTGTAGAGATTTGATTTTAGACTTAAATTTCGAAAACTAAAAATAAAGAAAACACAATTGAATCATGCAATTCTTTGCGTTTAAAGTGATTTTAATTTATTGCCTCTAGTAGATTTTCGAGGTAACAATTGTATACATCAAGCATGAAACATCAAAAATCTTAAACTAAGCATGCTCCATCAAAAAGAATCACAATCATTCAATAAAAATCAATTTTCCAATATTAGTTCCATGCAAATAATCATTAAAGAAATTGCAAGAATTAATTAAAATAGAAATATACCACTTTTCATGGAACAATGGCTTCCTCCGTCCCCTCAGCTAAGGGGTTTGGCTCCTCATATTATTCACGTGCTCAAAATAGGTGTTCATAGCTCAAAAGGGTGAAAAACAAGAGAAAACTAATAAAGCAGCGGGTTTGTAACAGATATAACTGTTACAGAACCCATCGTTACAGAGTCACTGTTACAGAGAAACCTAACTTTAATAATTGCTGGAAAACTGTTACAAATTCGAAAGAACACGTGACGGTTTTTCTGATCTTCCTCTTCTTCTCGACTGTGTTTTCTCTGTTGATGAACACGTCACTGCAACTCCTCTGTACCTCTCTGTTATTACCCCCAAGTTCTCGATCTATCCCCAACTACTCGATAACCTTTTCTGGAGCTTCTCCCACCTATTTATACACCACCAGGGGACCAAAATCTCGACGAAAATCTCTGCTTTCTTTCACATAAAGTCTCGGGCTTTCTCTTTCCTTTTCTTACTTTTTGTTTACGCGCCTTTGGTATTAATCCAACCTTCCAACTCGATAAAACAGCATCCAACAGATTTCTTCTCCATGTTTGCACGTAACTTCCATAAAAGGAATCCAAAACTTCAGAAAATAACTTCATTCCCTGTTTTACTTACAATTGATTTCCATCCTTCTTTTTTTCGAAACTAAGACACGTATAATCCCTGTTTTAACTCTACGAACCGTACCAATCCAATTGAGTGAGAAAGTTCGAGTAAATCTCACCCAAAACTTGATCTAGTGAATCACGCCAGTAAAAGAGCAACTTCCTTGTTTCGCGGACATTTTCTTCGACACTGGAATACTAACCAATTCTGATTTATCGTAATAGCGGTCTTCCAATTCAAATCCGCATGAAAACCCGAGAATATTTCTTCCAAATCCAATCCAGATTATTACATAGTTGCGATACAGATTTCCCGCCATTTTTGTTTTTTCCAAAAGATGAAGATAAGGTGGCCCCTTATCCGTTCATGGGTCTCTTTAGCACATGCCTTGGGTGGAAATAGTAATTTTTGGGTGGAAATGGTAATTTTCCCGGATGCCTTTATCAACTCCTCCGGGCGCCTTTAGCGCATATCTGGGGTGTCCGGTTAACACTTTTCTCCAAGGGTTCAAATACCACTTTTCGAGCTAATTCCTTCACACAAGTATATTTCTCCAAAATCACCTACAAAAACATAAAATAGCAAAATAAGCACAAAATTGAGTAGTAACATTATAGAAAATCGAGAACAAAATGGACACATAAATGCGTCTATCAATGAATGCACAATCAAATGGATACACGAGAAATCTAGTTGGTACCCCAAACTTGAAATCCATGGAACAATCAATTTCTCATAAGAATTGAAAGAAATAGGGATATGTTTACCTCGATCAAATATGCTACGAGAATCATCAAAGAGAAGAGAAAAACGACTCTTACCAATTAGTTTACTGTGACTAAAGACCAATTCCTTTAGCACATGCCTTGGGGTGGAAATAGTAATTTTTGGGTGGAAATGGTAATTTTCCCGGATGCCTTTATCAACTCCTCCGGGTGCCTTTAGCGCATATCTGGGGTGTCTGTTTAACACTTTTCTCCAAGGGTTCAAATACCACTTTTCGAGCTAATTCCTTCGCACAAGTATATTTCTCCAAAATCACCTACAAAAACATAAAATAGCAAAATAAGCACAAAATCGAGTAGTAACATTATAGAAAATCAAGAACAAAATAGACACATAAATGCGTCTATCAATGAATGCACAATCAAATGGATACACGAGAAATCTAGTTGGTACCCCAAACTTGAAATCCATGGAACAATCAATTTCTCATATGAATTGAAAGAAATAGGGATATGTTTACCTCGATCAAATATGCTACGAGAATCATCAAAGAGAAGAGAAAAACGACTCTTACCAATTAGTTTACTGTGACTAAAGACCAATTCCTTCATGGTGTGATGATTAAGAAGCACACAATACACTTGCAAGTATACAAGGTCAAGATTTGTAATAAAAGGGTGAGTAGGGGTTTGTCCACAGGGAGAGGAGCATATAAGAAGTTTTCCTAGCTAAGGTGTGTAGTGAGCTAAGGGCAGGCAAGGTAAATGGCATACAGACAAGAATGCAAGGTAAGTAAAGAAAAACAGACAATAACCAAGGCTTGGAAGGTAAAGCAGCAAAGAAACAGCCAAGAAAAGCAGCAAATAACCAAGGCTTGGAAGCCAAGGGCAGGGTGAGTTTGTGCACTGACTTCAGTGCACAAAAGGCTTCAAAGTGCAAGAAAATAAAAGGCAAGAAAATAACTGAAATACAAGCACACAGGACTGAAAAATGAAAGTTTCTGAGAGGGAATTGGTGGGTAAGCCAAGGCTTATGATCCACCTTGTGTCCTAATCAAATGACATGTTTCTAGGTTATGTTTGTTCCTGAGCATACATCTAGAAATGGAAGAACACCAAATTGCTCACTAGTCTACCCCTAGCATTGGCTGTCTTTTGACAGTACAGCCAATCACAGGCTCTATGAGCATTGGTATCTCCCATTTGCTCAATCAAAACACAGCAACAGGAGAACCATCCTAGCTTCTAGTCACATGACAGTGCACAAGGCTTCACTGAGCCTTGGCCTGATGCTGATTAGCTCATGCTAACCATGAAGTAGCAACATACATTCATCATAAGATATAATTTAGACACAATTTGCAACATATCAGACAACTACAAACATAAGCAAATTTCAACTGTCAACAGATAAGCACTGAAATTGAAATTCATAAAAATTTAGCTCAATTCTCTACTGGCTAGTCCAGAGAGATATACAGTGTCCCCTACACACTTCACATAACACTAATTTATACCTATTACACATTATTGGGTTTTCCCCCAATTTTCCCCCAAAATCAGTAGAACTAGGGTTTGGTGAAATTGATTTACCTACTGTTGATGAGATACTCGCTCCATCTCGTCGACCCATTCTTCTCCTGCTTCTTCTCGTTCCTCTCGAGCTCCAATTGATGCTTTAATCATCACTTATATCCCCAATTTCTCACCTAGGGTTTCAGTGAGCAGAGAGATGAGAAATTGAGATTATTAGTGATGCTAAAGAGATGGTACGTGATGGTGATGATGGGCTTAGGTAGAGTAGAGTTGGGGAGAAATTAGTGGAGTGATTTGGGGTGAGATGGTGGTGATGGAGACGGACATGGTGGTGGTACGGAGTATGGTGGTTCTGCAGAGGGGGGTGATGGAGGAGATGGGTTCGATGGAGAAAGGGGAAGGGTGCGTTTGTTTGAGGTCTAGGGTGTTCGGCACTTGGGTGTGAGGAGAGTGTATCGAGTTTGATGATCTGCGACACTGAGCCGTGGGATAGGGAGATGAAAGATCAATCGGACGGTGAGATGAAGTGAAGCTTGTAGCGACCGCTGGATTATATAATACAACAAAATCAACGACGCCAGATGGAGTTAGGTGTTGTAGTGTTAGGCGGAGATATCAAACTTTGATGCACAGCAAGGGAGCGACCGTCGGATGCTTCTGAGAACTGATCTGACGGCTGAAGACGCAAGCGGGTATGGATTTGGGTTTTAGGCTTTTGGGTATAGAATATGGGTTTGGGAAATGAGTTTGGGCTTGGAAAACCTTGAGCCCACTTCTTCTTTAAGAACAACTTTCTTCTTCTTGAGCCCATTTCCAGCTTTTTGGACGTGCGTTCCATTCTTTGCGGCTTCCTTGCGTAATTTCTCCCGGCTTTTCACCACTTTTCTGCTCTTTTTGCTCCGCAACTCATCCAATCTTTATTTACTACCTAAAAAATGCAAAATTAAGTAAGAAAAATATTTATTCTTGAAAACAATGAAAATACAGAATATGGGACAAAATGTAGAATTAATGCATAAAAGATGAGTTAAATGCCAACAAAAAGGGATAAAAATATACAATATTTGGCACTCATCAAATACCCCCAAACCTGAATTTTACTTGTCCTCAAGTAAAACAAAACTAAGGAAATCCTAACTATACCACTGTCGCTGGTCTCTCGAATGCATTTAGCGTATGCACTAAGCCTTTTAAACCACTAAGTGTCCCTAGTGGACGAGTTGAAGTCTCGTGAAGGTTTTCTTAGAACGTACCTACAAAGTTCTAGGTCAAAATATAAGCTCATATTCCATCAAATGTGACATGTGCAAAACAGTTTAAGCTCACAGCAAAATGGAGATGTCAATCTAGCTATCGAAGGCACAATCCTAGCACTGATAACAAATAAAGACATGTGATAAGAGTGTAAAGTGTATCTACACATGTGTAAAGAAAGATCTGAAGTCATGACTACTAATCACCAAGAGATAGTTTCTCAGGCTAAGAACTGAGGTCGAAATCTAGCTAGCTGTCCGGACTTTACGAGAATTGTGAATGAGTTGGAGGTATTTCACAATTACTCGCGTTGTACATCAATGGCATACACCCTCCTTGCTTATAACACAAAAACACAAAAGATGACTATTTACATGACTCTTATTTACATTGACAATTCTCTTTTTATTTTTGGAACAAGAGATGATGGAATTGATAAATACTTGGGTTTTTTTTTTTTTTTTTTTTTTTTTTTAAGCACTTTTGATACATGTACAAAAGGAAACAAAAATTACGTGACACTTTGCAAGAGGTAGCCCTTTTTGATGCACCCAGTTAAATTCGATGGTTGTCTTTCTTAATGTAACCTCCACCTTCTATCCCAACCAACCAAAGAACAAGCTAGTCCAGTTTCGTTCAGTATTCTAAAGTGATTGGCAATCGTAACTTCCTATCAAACACCTTGAAGATCGAGGCCATACATGTATTGGTAGATCGTGCGCGTGCAATTTTCTTATCACTATGTGAATTATGCTAGAATCAGGGTGCCTAAATATCTAGACTAAGACTCCTAATAAAAATACATATTTGCACAAGAGTCAACATTTCAAGGTAAATGAGCTCCATTTTTATGATTTTTTTCAATTTTTTAATTTTTTTGAATTTTGATTTTTTCAATTTTTTTGGAATTTTTCAATTTTTTCAAAAAGAAGAAGGAGTTCGTTTTCAATTATAGCATATTATCGTGGTATCTACTCTATACCCCCAAACCTAAACTAAACATTGTCCTCAATGTTTCAAAACATGGAAAGAATTATAAAACAATATATGAAGAGGAACATGCTGAGTAGAGTAAAAGGAGAGAGAATACCCGATTGTACGGCGACAGCTCGATTAAAACTCCGTTATTTCAAGGCAAAAATCCATCATATTAGCAGTCACAATGGATGAGCACAAAATATATACAAAAGGAAATTTAACTAACACATTATCTACAAGAAAATTTGGTTTTTAATGGGGTTGGACTTTTTGGAAAAAATTTGGTTTTGTTGGGAAAAAGACAAATTTTGGTTTTGATGGGAAAACGAAAAATTTTGGTTTTTAGGGAAAGATTTGGAAAACTTTTTTTTTTGGTTATTTAGGGAAAGAGTGGACCAGTTTAGTCCACATAGACTGGGTCCTCCAGGTTGGTTGTTTCAATGTCGGGTGGAAATGGCTCAAGGAATGGCTTTAATCTCTGCCCGTTGACTTTGAAAACGTTCTTGTTGGAGACATCCTCCAGCTCTACAGCTCCATGAGGAAAAACTGTGCGTACTAGGTACGGACCCTTCCATCTGGAACGCAGTTTTCCTGGAAAAAGATGTAATCGGGAGTCATACAGCAAGACTTTCTGACCAGGAGTGAAGGATTTGCGCAGAATACGCTTGTCATGAAACATCTTCATCTTCTGCTTGTACAGCTTGGCACTGTCATAAGCCTCATTTCTCAATTCTTCCAACTCGTTGAGTTGAAGTTTCCGTTGAATTCCAGCTTCGTCAAGAGAAAAGTTCAGCTCTTTGATTGCCCAGTAGGCACGATGTTCTAATTCCACAGGTAGATGGCACGGCTTTCCATACACTAGACGATAGGGGGACATGCCAATTGGTGTCTTATAAGCTGTTCTATAGGCCCACAAAGAATCATTCAATCTCAATGACCAATCTTTCCTGGACGGGTTGACCGTCTTCTCCAGAATGTGCTTAATTTCCCTATTAGACACTTCCACTTGTCCACTAGTCTGAGGGTGGTACGGAGTAGCAACCTTGTGAGTTATGCCATACTTGCGTACTAAAGACTCAAAGTACTTGTTACGAAAATGTGAACCGCCGTCACTGATGATAGCTCTAGGGGTACCAAACCGTGAAAATATGTTCTCCTTTAGAAATGAAAGTACCACCTTGTGGTCATTTGTTCTGGTTGCTATGGCTTCTACCCACTTAGAAACGTAATCAACTGCGACTAGGATGTACAACTTGCTGTCAGACATGGGAAATGGACCCATGAAGTCTATCCCCCAAACATCAAAAATCTCCACAATCAAAATGGGGTTCAATGGCATCATGTTTCTCCTCGAAATGCTTCCTAGCTTTTGACAGCGTTCACACGCAACACAATAATCATGGCAATCCTTGAACAATGATGGCCAATAGAATCCACACTGCAAGATCTTTGCAGCAGTTTTCTTGGCACTGAAATGGCCTCCACATGCTTGGTCATGACAAAAAGATATCACATCTTTCTGTTCAGTGTTGGGGACACATCTCCTAATGATTTGGTCTGGACAGTACTTAAACAAATATGGGTCATCCCAAAGGAAATGTTTGACTTCAGCCAGGAATTTAGAGCGGTCTTGTCTCGACCAACGTGAGGGCATCCTACCTGCAGCGAGGTAGTTAACAATATCAGCAAACCAAGGAAGGTCTGAGATAGACATCAGCTGTTCATCTGGGAATGATTCTCTAATCAGCTCACAATCATCAATAGACTCTAAAGTTAATCTAGACAAATGATCAGCAACCACATTCTCACAACCTTTCTTATCACGGATTTCGAGATCGAATTCCTGTAATAAGAGTATCCATCGAATAAGGCGAGCTTTAGCATCCTTCTTGGAAAGAAGATACTTCAAAGCCGCATACACCCTCCTTGCATACACCCTCCCCGGCAGCAAGGAGGGTGGGTATTATTGTATGCCATTCAAGAGCTATAGTCTGAAACAAAATGACTATAGTCTGAATATAGTAAGGGTATGCCATTCACCCTTGAATGACTAAAGCTAAAGCTCTTGAATGGCATACACCCACCCAACAAAATGACTATAGTCTGAGCTATACTCTTGAATGGCATACACCCTCTTGAATGGCATACACCCTCCTTACTTCAATGGCATACACCCTCTTGAAAATGACTATAGTCTGAAACAAAATGAAACACCCTCCTTGCATACACCCTCCCCGGCAGCGGCGCCAAAAACTTGGTGGGTTTTATAAAAAACCTACAAATTGACCTGCAAGTATACAGGGTCAATTGTAGCTAGAATGGGAAGAAAGGGTTTGTCCACAGGGACTTGGAGGGGGCTATTGAAGTTTCCTAGATAGTCTGAGCTAGTGACAGGCAGTGAACTAAAGAATGAAGGTACTAGGGTCTTTGAATCTACTTCTTGATCCTAAACTAAGGCAGATCCTAATCAATCATGTTCTTGTTTCATCTCAGGGGAGATTGTAATGGAAGATTTATCAACTAATTTTACTAGCATACCCCTAGCATCAGCTGTCTTTCTACAGCACAACTGATCACAGGTTTACTTGCACAACCACTTAATCTATCAACTCTAAGGCATTTGGGCTCAATCCTTCTAATGTACTGAATTTTTAACCATTATCACTTACTTACCCCTAGCATCAGCTGTCTTTCTACAGCACAGTTGATCACAGGCTTGCTTGCTCAAATGGCTACTAGCAGTCCTAACTCATTTGTAGCACTACAAGAACAATGACAAATTACTAACTATCTTAACATAAAATCAAGAGTTTCATCTAAACCCTAGCACATGAAATTAAAACATGATAAACATAATTAACATTTAAAATTGAATTTAACTGACTTCAAAACATGAACTGAAAAGAACTTGGAAGCACTGGCTATTCCAGGCCCCTTGGGTGAAGCTCTGGCTAATCCAGGCATAAAGTTTTACAACAACACCCACAAGGCTATTTATACCCACAGACCCCATTTCCCCAAAATACAAAATTAGGGTTCTTCACCCAAATAATCCCCAAATTGAAAACATTAAAATAATTGGGATTTCTCACCTAATTCACCTAATTCGGCCATACCCATATCATCTCTGTTCTTCTCCATGCTTTTTCAATTGAAAATTGGGGGCAATTTCCCAAATACCTAATTTGGCAGAGAAATTAGGGTTTGAAATTAAACTCACCTAACATGTGATTTGACGAGTCTTCTTTCGACCCATTCTTCCCCTTGCTGTTCTGCTCCTCTCCATGCTTTCTATTTGAATTTCCAACTCGTCCTATTTTATTGATTTCTTCCCTAGGTTTTTAGAGAGAAATTAGGGGAGAAAACTATATAATAGGAGGCTAGAACAAGGGGGTAATGATGGAGAAAGATAGGGGTGATGATGGTGGAGGTGTGGTGGTGGCAGTGGAGTTGAAGAAGGTGGTGGCGTACATGGTGGTTGCAGAGCTCTCTGCACATGGTAAGGTGGAGAGGAAGAAGTCGATGGTTTGGGAGAAGGGTGCGTTTGGGTAGCTGGTATAGGGTTTGGTGTTCCAGTGTGTGGCGGGTTCATCGATTTTTGATGTTCAGCAAGACTAAGCCGTGAGATGTGGAGCTGGTAGGTAGATCGGACGGTGATGCGGAGGCAAGCGAGGAGCGACCGTCGGATGAAGTGATACAACGAAACGAACGGTGCTAGATTAGGTTAGGTGCTGTAGTGTAAGGCGGAGATATCAAACTTTGATGAACAGCAAGGGAGCAACCGTTGGATTCAACTACCATCTAATCTGAAGGCTTGGAATTTCAGCGCTGTGGTGCTTGGCAGAGACTTCAGATTTTGATGCTCTATGAAGGAGCGACCATCGGATGCTTCTGAGAACTGATCTGATGGCTGAGAACGGAGGTGTTTTTGTGTGTAGAAAATGAGGTTGTGCGCACCATTCTTCGCGGCTTCCTTGCGTGATTTCTCCCGGCTTTTCACTACTTTTCTGCTCTTTTTGCTCCGCAAGTCATCCAGACTTTATTTATTACCTAAAAATGCAAAATTAAGTAAGAAAAATATTTATTCTTGAAAACAATGAAAATACAGAATATGGGATAAAATGTAGAATTAATGCACAAAAGATGAGTTAAATGCCAACAAAAATATATAGAAATATGCACTTTTTAGGACTCATCAAATACCCCCAAACCTGAATTTTACTTGTCCTCAAGTAAAACAAAACTAAGGAAATCCTACCTATACCACTGTCGCTGGTCTCTCGAATGCATTTAGCATATGCACTAAGCCTTTTAAACCACTAAGTGTCCCTAGTGGACGAGTTGAAGTCTCGTGAAGGTTTGCTTAGAACGTACCTACAAAGTTCTAGGTCAAAATATAAGCTCAGATTCCATCAAATGTGACATGTGCAAAACAGTTTAAGCTCACAGCAAAATGGAGATGTCAATCTAGCTATCGAAGGCACAATCCTAGCACTGATAACAAAAAAAAGACATGTGATAAGAGTGTAAAGTGTATCTACACATGTGTAAAGAAAGATCTGAAGTTATGACTACTAATCACCAAGAGATAGTTTCTCAGGCTAAGAACCAAGGTCGAAATCTAGCTAGCTGTCCGGACTTTACGAGAATTGTGAATGAGTTGGAGGTATTTCACAATTACTCGCGTTGTACATCAATGGCATACACCCTCCTTGCTTATTACAATGAAACAACAAAATTACTATAGTCTGAGCTAAAGCTAAAGCTCTTGAATGGCATACACCCACCCTTACTTGCACCCACCCTTCAGTGTACAAAATGACTATACACCCACCCTTCAGTGCACCCACCCTTCAGTGCACCCACCCTTCAGTACAAAATGAATATACAACAAAATGACTATACACCCACCCTTCAGTGCACAAAAGGCTTCAAAGTGCAAGAAAATAAAAGGCAAGAAAATAACTGAAATACAAGCACACAGGACTGAAAAATGAAAGTTTCTGAGAGGGAATTGGTGGGTAAGCCAAGGCTTATGATCCACCTTGTGTCCTAATCAAATGACATGTTTCTAGGTTATGTTTGTTCCTAAGCATACATCTAGAAATGGAAGAACACCAAATTGCTCACTAGTCTACCCCTAGCATTGGCTGTCTTTTGACAGTACAGCCAATCACAGGCTCTATGAGCATTGGTATCTCCCATTTGCTCAATCAAAACACAGCAACAGGAGAACCATCCTAGCTTCTAGTCACATGACAGTGCACAAGGCTTCACTGAGCCTTGGCCTGATGCTGATTAGCTCATGCTAACCATGAAGTAGCAACATACATTCATCATAAGATATAATTTAGACACAATTTGCAACATATCAGACAACTACAAACATAAGCAAATTTCAACTGTCAACAGATAAGCACTGAAATTGAAATTCATAAAAATTTAGCTCAATTCTCTACTGGCTAGTCCAGAGAGATATACAGTGTCCCCTACACACTTCACATAACACTAATTTATACCTATTACACATTATTGGGTTTTCCCCCAATTTTCCCCCAAAATCAGTAGAACTAGGGTTTGGTGAAATTGATTTACCTATTGTTGATGAGAAACTCGCTCCATCTCGTCGACCCATTCTTCTCCTGCTTTTTCTCGTTCCTCTCGAGCTCCAATTGATGCTTTAATCATCACTTATATCCCCAATTTCTCACCTAGGGTTTCAGTGAGCAGAGAGATGAGAAATTGAGATTATTAGTGATGCTAAAGAGATGGTACGTGATGGTAATGATGGGCTTAGGTAGAGTAGAGTTGGGGAGAAATTAGTGGAGTGATTTGGGGTGAGATGGTGGTGATGGAGACGGACATGGTGGTGGTACGGAGTATGGTGGTTCTGCAGAGGGGGGTGATGGAGGAGATGGGTTCGATGGAGAAAGGGGAAGGGTGCGTTTGTTTGAGGTCTAGGGTGTTCGGCACTTGGGTGTGAGGCGAGTGTATCGAGTTTGATGATCTGCGACACTGAGCCGTGGGATAGGGAGATGAAAGATCAATCGGACGGTGAGATGAAGTGAAGCTTGTAGCGACCGCTGGATTATATAATACAACAAAATCAACGACGCCAGATGGAGTTAGGTGTTGTAGTGTTAGGCGG
This sequence comes from Papaver somniferum, assembly GCF_003573695.1. NCBI lineage: Eukaryota > Viridiplantae > Streptophyta > Magnoliopsida > Ranunculales > Papaveraceae > Papaver > Papaver somniferum. The sequence continues at coordinate 93,083,255 of NC_039366.1, read as the reverse complement.
AGATATCAAACTTTGATGCACAGCAAGGGAGCGACCGTCGGATGCTTCTGAGAACTGATCTGACGGCTGAAGACGCAAGCGGGTATGGATTTGGGTTTTAGGCTTTTGGGTATAGAATATGGGTTTGGGAAATGAGTTTGGGCTTGGAAAACCTTGAGCCCACTTCTTCTTTAAGAACAACTTTCTTCTTCTTGAGCCCATTTCCAGCTTTTTGGACGTGCGTTCCATTCTTTGCGGCTTCCTTGCGTAATTTCTCCCGGCTTTTCACCACTTTTCTGCTCTTTTTGCTCCGCAACTCATCCAATCTTTATTTACTACCTAAAAAATGCAAAATTAAGTAAGAAAAATATTTATTCTTGAAAACAATGAAAATACAGAATATGGGATAAAATGTAGAATTAATGCATAAAAGATGAGTTAAATGCCAACAAAAAGGGATAAAAATATACAATATTTGGCACTCATCACTTCAAGCATCCAAGTTTCTCACTATTAACCGCAGAACTGATAACTTCTTTAGATTGAAATTTCACCTTGTAAGACAAATTTTCCTCTTCATCGAACAAAAACGAAGGAATGAGCAATTCAAAATTGAGAGAATCATCATCTTCTTCTTCTTCAACAAAGAAAAATTGAGGAATTAATTCATCAAGGAAATTGAAAGAATCGACAATCAATTCTTCGTACACAAACAACTCTCCAATCTTTGTTTCTTCTGGAACCACAGCTTCTTCTACTGTTGGCGCTTCAGATTGAATTTCTTCTTGAATATGTTGAGATTCTTTAACCCCATGTATTGACTCTAACTACTTCATCGCTGATGGTGGTAGGTGAATTGATTCCCACCTAAGCTTGGTGAAGGAGATTTGAGACTCTAGTTGCGAAAAATGATAATTTTGACTTGGTGAAGGTACATCGTTAAGTAGCTCAGTATGCCTTCTCTTTAGATCAAGGTAATGGAGATAGGCTTCAGCTTTCTCCGTAACTAGATACAAAATATCCTCCATGGTTCGAACGAATCTGATACCAATTTTCATGTACCTGGATGTACAATGACAGGGTAAACACCTGATTCAGTCATGTACCTGGATGTACAATGACAGGGTAAACACCTGATTCAGAGAATCGGGTTTCTTTGATTCCAAAGAACACAACCTAAATAGAATATATGATTGTTTTATTAAACTTGACTGACGTTTTTCATTACAGACTCTGCCTTATAAAGATATGCATTTCTTCCCTCACCATCCAACGACTATTATGTCACCAGGTGATTACATCTCAACCGACCAGTACAACCTACTACTAATTACCACTCCTAAATATACTAAATAACACTATTATTACTAAAGACATACACATATAGGATACATGCACTCCCTTACCACGTCGGGTACATGACATCAAGATATTGAAATAATCATAATGAAAGTATCACACAAACCATGTAAGATGTTACTCGGCGATTTTCACATGATCATCTTTTGAATTTCGTCAAGAATATAACATGAACTTGGTTGAAGCGAAAGCTTACCAACACATATTTCGAGAAATATGTAAGCGAGTTAAACTCATCTCGAAATCTCAAATGTGCATAATCGACAACTATATAGTAATACGACTTTTGTCTCAGTATAGGAGATATAGTATAAATATACTTTCCAAGTGATAGATGAGTTTTAGTCTCCGCATACCTTTTGTTAATGAAGTTGCACAAACTCGCCTTAGTAGTTATCGTCTTCAATTTATGAACGCCGTGAAGTCTAATGCTCAACTACACAATCTATCCTAGTCCGAGACATCACTGTAAGTAGACTAGAAATCAAGACTTATAGTTTTCATCACTAACATTGACAAACAAGCTTGAGATAGCAACGCTTGCGAGTTCGACCGAGCAGTGCTCTCACAGTATCCTTAGGTTTTGGGACTTCATCAAACATCCAAGTCCAACATATGAATCCGGTTGCTGGATATATGCCTTTCTAGTAAAAGCAGCAACGCCTTATTGTGAAGTCTTCTTTTGGTAATGGCGACTTGGATTAATCTTCTTAGATCATCAGCACTATATGCTCTAAAGTCTCAGGATCTAGCTGCCAGATGGGTAAGTTGTTGTTGTTTTATCTTTTTTAAAGTTTTGTTGGAACATGTTTTGATTTTGTCAGGTATTTCATAATTTTCATTTTGGATTTTTAGTTAAGATTTTTCTTAGATGTTGATTTAGAGATTTTCTTGTTATGGTGTTGTTTATACTTTTTTTAGTGAAAATGGAGATTTCTTTTACTTGTTGGTTTGTTCTGGTTTGAGTTTTAGGGTTGTTGGAGGTACTCTTGAATGTGATAGTTATATGAGGTGAGGATTTCATCCTAGGAAACAATGTTTTACATGTGTACTAAATTCCTGAACTTGTTTTGTGAATCGAAAAGGAAATCGCCGGGCGTTATTGGTATTGTTATTCATTGCATATCTTGTGAACAACTATATGTGTGATTACTATAACCGCTCATGACTTGTTTGTGTTCTTGGTAAAACTATTCAACAAAGGCCTGACTTTTGTATTTGTATGACTTTTATTAGTGAAACCGATCTTAACTAATCACCTGAGATGGTATGATCGATTTTGTGTTATTGGTAAGACCGACTATGGGTAAAGGGGAACCGATCCTAGTAAGAGGTGCAACCTATCACAAAGGGGAATCGATCCTTGTATGAGGTGCAACATGTTTTAGCAGAAAGGGAAACTGATCCTATGGACATGTGCAACACATTCAAGTTAGATACCAGATATATGTGGGGAACCGATCCTAGTACCTAGTCAACCGAATTTTGGAAAGCTAGTGTGACTATGCACAGTACTCACATGGAGGTAGAACCGAAACTTGTTTTGGTAGAACCGTGAAACCCATGATTTGTGATTGAGTGTTCTTGATCAATCACATAGTTCTTGAAAGTCAGATGAACCAATTCTAAACTTGTTTGGAAATGTGGCAAATCGGTTTCAAGGTTGTAAGTATGAAAGAGGACTTACAAAGTAAGGATGTCGACATACTTTGAACATGTGCAGTAACGCTAATCTTTAATTGTTCAAAGTTATTCCTTAATAGCTAAAGGAAGGAAATCCCAGGATCGAAACATAAATAAGTTAAAAATCTTTTATTTAAGGTTTGTAATTTTATTTTAGGAAAATGAGAATTAGTAATGTGCATTTACTAGCTGAAGATTTTCCAAAGAGATTTTCGGTCAATAATTTGGATAGAGCATTTCCAGGAATTATGGAAACCGAATTTGGAATATATTGCATATCTTGAGAATATTTTCGGTTTTGGAAATTCCTTGGTGTCCAAACTTCCTTGTCTATAAATAATTGAAGTTTGCATTTCTAGAAAACTAATCCTTCGTGACATCAAACTTCCTCGGTTAGGTTGTTACTGGTGAAGCTGCCTATTCGGAGAGGAGAGTAACCTAATTAGGCGAAATCTCTTACGACCGCTCATTTTAAACTCTTCTTTGGGATTGAGAAGCTCTATTAGTACCGTTGGTGGGAAACTATATAATTGCGGTTTATCTTGTGTTTTCTATTGATTTGATTGACTAATGGTGGTTGAAATTTGATTGCACCTAGTTTGTTTATGCTTGAGAATCTTCTCTTCTGATATAAGATTCACTCAAACTAGATCGGATTTTCAACAGGGATCTTTAGACTACTTGTAGATCTAAATACGACTTGTGATAATCCATTGTTAACAGACTCCATTTTGTGCGTGATTGATCAGAAGAGATTCAAGTTATTGTGTGCAGGTGTTTATTCAAGATCTAAGAAGATTTGAAGACATTTATGATTTGGGGTTCATAATCTTTGGTGTGCATAATACTTGTTTCGCGTATAGAGGATCCAACTATAATCGGTTTATCTTTGTGGTAAATTAGATCATTAGTTGTGTAGATCGACATCAATATAATTCTTTGTGATTAAAAGTATTGATTGCAAAATCTTAACAATTACCTTTGACAGTCGATCATAAGATATATCTAAGAACCTGACAAAGGAGTTTATTGAGATAAACAGAAGCGCCTTTGTCGAACTCACATCACTTGGTTGAAAAGAGTTGCTACCAAACATATTTGTTGTTCCTTTACTGTTTGGAATACGAACCAAAGGAATTGTTCCAAGTACGTGACTTATTGATAAGTTGGAGGCGTGGGAATACAGACGGAACTAGGTGAACTATAGGTTTAGTTGCTTGGTCTCAACTATACGAAGTTGGTTTGATTTTGTATAACGGTTTAATCCTAAGAGCATTCAATTCTGGACAAGGTCCCGGGGTTTTCTGCATTTGCAGTTTCCTCGTTAACAAAATCTTGCTTTGTCATTTACTTTTATTTTCCGCAATTATAATTGTTTGTTATTATAATTTAAAGTAAATTACACAAACATTAATTCTCATTTACTTGATAATTAATCCTATTGTGTTTGGTTAAGTCTGAAACTTTTTATCAAGTAAACATACTTCGTTGTTGTATTGTCTCGATCCCGTATCCATAGACGATTACACGAAGTGGATTAGTTGTATTGTCTCGACTCAGTCCATAGACAGTCACTTTCGGAGAAAGGACTTATAGGTAGGAAAAGTTTTAGATTGAGGTATATTTGGGTACCCTCGCCTTTTTAATTGGTATCAGAGCAGGCAAACACGAAAAGATCTAACAATATGTGTTTGGTGCGCTCCAACCTATAAGAAATCGAATCAGATGAACGATTCGATTAACGTTTTAAAGATTTTAGATGGTCTGAAAGAAGACTCTGAAGAATATCCCTCTGCTCTTGTTAAAATGTTAAATAAAAGGATTGAACAGAACCAGTCATATACTGATGAGATCAGTAATATCATGATTGATAGAAAACTGGTGAAAAACACCAAAGAGTCTAAATCAAGAGATTCTCAAGGATGCTCAATTGTTTCATTCAAACATCTTAAACAGTCTAATAAGAGTCAGACCAGGAACCGCTTTCAAAAGGGATGGAATTGTTTAGTTCAGAAGATCTGTTTTACAAAATGTCTGATTAACCGTGTTAAGGAACTTTTTAAGAACTTAACAAACCATCCTAAATCTGGTGAACAATGTCTTGGAGCTTTTGCACTTAAAACAACCTCACCATTCCAATGGTTTCTAGATAGTGGATGTAGTAGACATATGACAGGTGATCTTTCTTGGTTCACAAAAACATAAGACTATAAGGGAGGATCTGTGACCTTTGGAGATGGAAGCAGCTGTCTTATTAGCAAAAAGGGTACTATCAAACTTTTAGGTATTCCCGAAATCCATGATGTTGTTTATGTTAAAGGAATGAAAGCTAATCTTCTGTCTGTCAGTCAAATTTGTGATAAAGGTCACAAAGTTATCTTCAATATGAGAGGTTGTGATATTGAAGATAAGTCCGGAAATGTAATTTTTCGAGGACGTAGAAGTATGAATAATTGTTATATCCTTGATATACAATCCAATTTATATTGTAAATTGACTAAGGTTTAGTCAACTCATTTGTGGCATGAACGCTTTGGTCATATCAACTACCGAATGCTAGGAAAGCTCATTAACCGTGAACTTGTCAAAGGCGTTCCAAAATTAACACTAAATTAGAAGGTATTTGTGGTGCATGCCAAAAGGGTAAGCAAGGAAAAATTCCACACAAACTTTCTCGAGACATAGCCACTCGTGCTCCTCTCAATCTTATTCATATGGATCTATTTGGTCCAATCCAACAAGCATCTGTTAGAGGAAATAAGTATGCTTTAGTTATGGTAGATGATTATACACGGTTCACATGGGTTTGCTTTTCTGAAGCATAAGAATGACACTCTTGAGGAGTTCAAAATTATTGTGAATAGAATTCAAAATGAACAAGGTCGCAAGCTTAAGAAGATAAGAAGCGATCATGGTACAGAATTCAAGGATACAAAAGTATATGAATACTGTAATAGTCTTGGAATTAGTCATCAATTCTCTGCTCCTATTACACCTTAAGAAAATGGTGTATCTAGAGAAAGAATATAAATATTCAAGAAATGGCAAGAGTAATGCTTTATAATAAAAACCTACCATTAACCTTCTGGGGGAAGCTGTTTTTACAGCCTGTTATCTTATAAACAGAGTCTATTTCAGATCTAAAACTCTAAATACCCCATATGAATTATGGTACGGAAGAAAACCCAATCTAAGTTATTTAAGTGTTTTCAGAAGAAAATGTTATATTCTCAGAGACAGAGAACATAGAGGAAACTTTGATTCGAAAAGTGATGAAGGAATTTTTCTTGGCTATGCTTCTGACAGTCGTGCCTTCCGGGTATACAATCTCGGAACCAAAGTCATGATGAAATCAATTAATGTGGTTATTGATGACATTAGCGATTTTTTTCCAAGACAATCACACCACAACAAATCTTCTCCCTCTGAAACTTTTATTAAGGAAAAACAGACTGAAGTCGAACTATCAACTATTCCTTTAATTAGTGACACAGATGATAAAGATGATAATGAAAGTATTGTTGAACAACCCAATGATACTGAAAATATTGTCCAAAAACCTGTTAAATGGGTACATCAAAGACACTCGTCTGAAGACATCATTGGAGATGCCAATGCTAGAGTTATGACTCGAAGAGAGCTACAGAATGTCTGTCACTATTCATGTTTTCTTTCTCCAATAGAGCCAAAAAACGTTGAGGAAGCACTCAGTGAACCTGCTTGAGTAAATTCAATGCACGAGGAACTCAATCAGTTTAAAAGACAAGAAGTGTGGGAACTTGTTCCTAAGCCACCATGAGTAAACATCGTTGGAACAAAGTGGATCTACAAGAACAAATCAGACGAATTCGGGACAATTGTCAGAAATAAATCTAGGCTCGTTGCTCAAGGATATTCTCAAATTGAAGGTATTGATTTCGATGAAACTTTTGCTCATGTTGCTCGTTTAGAATCAATACGATCGTTACTTGCCTATGCTTGTTATCTTAAGATAAAACTCTTTCAAATGGATATTAAATCTGCATTTCGGAATGGGGATTTAAAAGAAGAAGTATTTGTTGCTCAACCTAAAGGATTTGAAGATTCATTATTCCCAGATTATGTCTTTAAACTTAAAAAGGTCTTGTATGGTCTAAAACAAGCTCCAAGAGCTTGGTATGATAAACTGACATCCTTCTTACTTCAAAAAGGATTCTCTAGAGGTGGTGCTGATAAGACACTTTTCACCAAGTGGAGTGGAAAAAACGTTCTTGTAGCGCAAATATATGTAGATGACATCATCTATGTATCCACCTCAAAATCTTTAACAGATGAATTCCTAAATCTTATGAGTGGAGAATTTTAAATGAGTAATGTTGGAGAATTATCATATTTTCTTGGGTTGCAAATACAATAACAAAAGGACAATATTCTACTTTCTCAAGAAAAATATGCAAGGAATTTAGTTGAAAAATTCGAACTAAAAGGTGCAACACCTATGGCAACTCCGATGCCAACTACTGGAAAACTTCAATCGAATCAAGGTGAAAAATCAGTTGATCAGAAACTATACAGATCTATGATAGGGAGCTTGCTATATCTAACTGCAACAAGACCAGACATTGCTTTTAGTGTGGGATGTTGTGCTAGATTTCAAGCAGATCCTAGAGAATCACATCTCAAAAGCTGTAAAACGAATCGTTAGATACGTTAATGATACAGTAGATTATGGTCTATCATACTCTATGGATACAAACAACAGTCTTGTTGCATATTCAGACGCTGATTGGGCAGGATGTGTAGAAGATCATAAAAGCACGTCTGGTGGTTGTTTCTATGTTGGTCAAAATCTTGTAACTTGGGATAGCAAGAAAGAGAATTCACAGTCCTTGTCAACCTGTGAAGCAGAATATATTTTTGCTGGTACATGTTGTACCCAACTATTGTGGATGAAACAAATGCTCATTGCCTATGGAATAAATATTTCAACTATGAGCATATTGTGTGACAACTCAAGCTCTATTCGATTGACTGAAAACCCAGTTGAACACTCTCATACTAAACACATAGATATCATATATCACTTTATTAGAGAGTTATATGAGAATGGTGTTATCAAATTAGAGTATGTTCCATCCGAGCGTCAGCTGGATGATATTCTCACCAAACCCTTAGATAGAGAAACTTTCGAAAATCTAAGGAAATCCATTTGGATTGTCAAGGTACATTAGTACCTTGTGCGTCCGGTTTTTCAACTTTTGCTTGCAATAGTTAAAAAATCGGTTTTCAACCTTTCTCTGATAAAGGTTGGTTGTTGTTATTCTTTTGTTTTGCATGAGGATGACAACATAATGATATTTCGATAACAATTCTCCCTGGAAGAAGATGCAAACATATTGGAGAATAGGATGCAAAATTTGAGGTAACGAGTTTGTTAGTTAATCGTTTTCCTGTTTAAGAAAAGCCTGATTTTATTTCATATATTTATTGCTTTTGCTTAACAAAATTTCGGTACAATTGATGTTTTATTCCATTATGTGTGTATGGATGTGTGTGTGATTCAACTGGTTCCGGTTAAGAAAAATTATTGTTATCTTGCTTTATTGTGTGGTATCAATTGTTTAGGCTTACAAAATTTCGGTGCAATTGTGGTGCTTTAATGTCTATGTTGTTTCAATTGCTTCCGGTTGAGGTGAATAATTATGCAAGTTGATTTATTTTGGTTTGTATGAATTGTTTATGCCTTAACGAAAGAAAAGGTTTACGGAATGAATTGTTTAGTCCAATTCGATTCCGTATTAGAGAAACTAAGTTAATTCTAATCTTAGTTAGACTTATCAGGAGGTTTCGGTTATTCAAGTCTAATCGAATGCCTTAACAAGAAATGTTAGTTAACTAACCTAGTACTTATCTTGTTTAAAACTGAAAGGTCTAAGTTATATGGATAATTAGAACCTGATGAGAAAAATAGAGTTATCTTTATTTTGGTCTTATCGAATAAAGCGATTGTATTTGTACAATCGGTTTAGCAAAGGAACTAAGGTGCTTAGTTGATTTTTGGTTTGCTAAACTATTAGGGAAAATTGCTTCCGGCAATTGTTTCCTTGGTAACATATCAAAACAAAATTACTTTGTAGTTTTGATATTGGTTATCAAAAATGGTGTGTGGAACCCTCATCCTTAACTCTATAGGTTGCAAGTCTATTTTGAGATTTGTAAGATCCTTTTCGGTTTGTCCTTTATTTTTCTTTTCTTTGTCATTTTGTGACAAAAATGGGGAGAAATATATGGAGTAAACAAGTGATGCTGGCATTGATTTATATTGATTGGTATCACTAAGAAAAAGGACATTGGTGCTTAAACGTTTATCTAACGAAAGAGTAAAAGCATAGACTAAAGGGGAGTAACATATCATTACAAAGGGAATAACAAAGACGTGCGGATTGATAAAATCTACCTATCTTACCTTTAGGGGGAGTAATATTCTTTGTTATTATAATGTCAACAATAGCATTTAAGGATTGAATGTATACAGGTTATTGTGTTGTTGAATTCGGGAATCAAGCGTATGTGTAATGGATTCTTGTAATTTGTTTATCCATATGATGTAAGAGTTTTGACACTAAAATTGACAAAGGGGGAGATTGTTAGAGCATCGCTTAGTTGAACCCACCAAGCGGTAATATGTCAAGTTTGGTTGTCATATTTTAGTGAATCAAAACTCATTTAAAGAGTCGCTTGATTATGTACTAGAGTAAACTTCGTATAGGTTATCTTGAAAGTATTAGGATATGAGACATTACAAGTATTGTGAAGACTTGAAGAAGTGAAGAAGTGAGAAGTTACAACGACAACATCATCCTTCCACTTGAGGTTAGTGATATTTGACTTGAACTGTTTCATTCCCTAACGTATCTTTCAAGTCGTGCATATTGAAAACAAAATTGCGAAGCATGAACACTCTAGTTAGACATAGTATTAAGGAATACAATACGAGGTTTATTGCTTAACCATTAAACTGTGTAGATAAGACATCGACATAATCATTTAAATGCTATTGTTATTATGTATGGGTATGAGGTGAGGATTTCATCCTAGGAAATAATGTTTTACATGTGTTTTAAGGAAGTAAATTCCTGAACTTGTTTTGTGAATCGAAAAGGAAATCGCCAGGCGTTATTGGTATTGTTATTCATTGCATATCTTGTGAACAACCAATATGTGTGATTAGTATAACCCCTCATGACTTGTTTGTGTTCTTGGTAAAACTATTCACAAAGGCCTGACTTTTGTATTGGTATGACTTTTATTAGTGAAACCGATCTTAAGTAATCACTTAAGATGGTATGATCGATTTTGTGTTATTGGTAAGACCGACTCTGGGTAAAGGGGAACCGATCCTAGTAAGAGGTGCAACCTATCACAAAGGGGAATCGATCCTTGTATGAAGTGCAACATGTTTTAGCAGAAAGGGGAACTGATCCTATGGACATGTGCAGCACGTTTTTAGGCAAAGGGGAACCCATCCTATGGACATGTGCAACACATTCAAGTTAGATACCATATATATGTGGGGAACCGATCCTAGTACCTAGTCAACCGAATTTTGGAAAGCTAGTGTGACTATGCACAATACTCACATGGAGGTAGAACCGAAACTTGTTTTGGTAGAACTGTGAAACCCATGATTTGTGATTGAGTGTTCTTGATCAATCAGATGAACCAATTCTAAACTTGTTTGGAAGTGTGGAAAATCGGTTTCAAGGTTGTAAGTATGAAAGAGGACTTACAAAGTAAGGATGTCGACATACTTTGAACATGTGCAGTAACGCTAATCTTTAATTGTTCAAAGTTATTCCTTAATAGCTAAAGGAAGGAAATCCCCATATCGAAACATAAATAAGTTAAGAATCTTTTATTTAAGGTTTTTAATTTTATTTTAGGAAAATGAGAATTAGTAATGCGCATTTACTAGTTGAAGATTTTCCAAAGAGATTTTCGGTCAATATTTTGGACAGAGCATTTCCAGGAATTATGGAAACCGAATTTGGAATATATTGCATATCTTGAGAATATTTTCGGTTTTGTAAATTCCTTGGTTTCCAAACTTCCTTGTCTATAAATACTTGAAGTTTGCATTTCTACCAAACTAATCCTTCGTGACAACAAACTTCCTCGGTTGTGTTGTTACTGGTGAAGCCGCCTATTCAGAGAGGAGAGTAACCTAATTAGGCGAAATCTCTTACGGCCGCTCAGTTTAAAGTCTTTTTTGGGATTGAGAAGCTCTATTAGTACCGTTGGTGAGAAACTAGATAATTGCGGTTTATCTTGTGTTTTCGATTGATTTGATTGACTAATAGTGGTTGAAATTTGATTGCACCTAGTTTGTTTATGCTTGAGAATCTTCTCTTCTGATATAAGATTCACTCAAACTAGATCGGATTTTCAACAGGGATCTTTAGACTACTTGTAGATCTAAATACGACTTGTGATAATCCATTGTTAACAGACTCCATTTTGTGCGTGATTGATCAGAAGAGATTCAAGTTATTGTGTGCAGGTGTTTATTCAAGATCTAAGAAGATTTGAAGACATTTATGATTTGGGGTTCATAATCTTTGGTGTGCATAATACTTGTTTCGCGTATAGAGGATCCAACTATAATCGGTTTATCTTTGTGGTAAATTAGATCATTAGTTGTGTAGATCGACATCAATATAATTCTTTGTGATTAAAAGTATTGATTGCAAAATCTTAACAATTACCTTTGACAGTCGATCATAAGATATATCTAAGAACTTGACAAAGGAGTTTATTGAGATAAACAGAAAAGCCTTTGTCGAACTCACATCACTTGGTTGAAAAGAGTTGCTACCAAACAGATTTGTTGTTCCTTTACTGTTTGGAATACGAACCAAAGGAATTGTTCTAAGTACGTGACTTATTCATAAGTTGGAGGCGTGGGAATACAGACGGAACTAGGTAAACTATAGGTTTATTTTCTTGGTCTCAACTATACGAAGTTGGTTTGATTTTGTATAGCGACTTAACCCTGAGAGTATTCAATTTTGTACAAGGTCCCGGGGTTTTTGCATTTGCGGTTTCCTCGTTAACAAAATCTTGTTGTTTCATTTACTTTTATTTTCCACAATTATAATTGTTTGTTATTATAATTTAAAATAAATTACACAAACGTTAATTCCCATTTACTTGATAAGTAATCCTATTGTGTTTGGTTAAGTCCAAACTTTTTTATCAAGTAAACATACTTCGTTGTTGTATTGTCTCGATCTCGTATCCATAGACGATCACACGAAGTGTGGACCGATTAGTTGTATTGTCTCGACTCAGTCCATAGACAATCACTTTCGGAGAAAGGACTTATAGGTAGGAATTTTTTTAGATTGAGGTATATTTGGGTACCCTCTCCTTTTCAGATATTGTCAGATGCAATTGTAGTGAGGGCATGACAGAGATTTTCCATAACATCAATTTTTAATTTCAAGATTCACAAATACATGAGATAAATTGACGATGTTTTTGTTCATTGTTGGTTATTGGTGTTCTCTAGTAGTTATTATGGAAATTAATTCCCTTTCACTATGCAGCTGCCTGCATATCATGCAACCACATGGCCTGTCACACCATTGCGTCAGGGGTTGGGGAGCGCGACCAGACTATTCTGCAGGTTTTAATGAATTGATTCATTGTTGTAATGTTTGTTTTGACTAGACTATTCTGGTTTGTGTCGGGTTTTCTTATGTTTCTAGCTAAGTGATGATTTGATTACTTATTGTGATTGTTGTTCCTTTTAACTTAAATTTTGTTTTTATTTTCAGCTCAAATGTTTTAGATCCGAAACTGGTAAAGGACTGGCCAGGTAGTAAAAGCTACTCGGAAAGTAGTAAAAGCTACATAAGAAGAAGATGTGCTAAGCTTTATTATATTTCACTTCCTTTGCAAGTTTTCCTCATATTGCTCCTGCAATTTCTTATATGATCATGAAACAGCTCTAAAGATAACCAATGATATCCTCAATTCCGAGGCTAAACTTCATGCTTTGTTTTTGAAGTGGCTCTCGTATCAAGATTACTACTGAAAATGCGGGGGTCTAACAACCACGCCCAACAATTCATTTGGCAATCTGAGATAACTTACTCCAATATACTTTTTAGAGAATCAACTAGACAGTCAGACTCAATCTAGATTAAAGTATATCAAAGAGTTTAATATCTCTAACTCTTAATTCAATCCGCAATCAGCAAATAGAAATATGCTAGCCCGATTGAATATAAGAGGAGTAACTTGAACGGTACCAAAGACCAACGTTCAAGTGTCAATCAATTTAAATCAACAACCGAAGGTCAGATATTCTAATTGATTGAACGTAACGCACAACCTGTGATATTTCAATTATATAACAAAATATAATGTGGAAAAGAAATAACACAGACACCAGAAGTTTTGTTAACGATGAAACCGCAAATGCAGAAAAACCCCGGGACCTAGTCCATATTGAACACCACACTGTATTAAGCCGCTACAGACTCTAGCCTACTACCAATTAACTTCGGACTTGAACCCTAATCAATCTCACACTGATTCAAGGTACAGTTGCGTTCCTTACGTCTCTGATACCATCAGGATACTACGCACTTGATTCCCTTAGTTGATCTCATCCACAACCAAGAGTTGCTACAACCCAAATTCGAAGACTTGATAAACGAATCTGTCTCACACAGAAAAGTCTATAGGATTGAATAAATCTGTCTTCCACATAAATACCCAAGAGTTTTTGTTCCATCTTTTAATAAATCAAGGTGAACATGAACCAATTGATAAACCAGACTTATATTCCCGAAGAACAATCTAGTATTACCAATAACCTCACAATAATCTTAATCGACTAGCGAAACAAGATATGTGAAATCACAAACGATGAGACGAAGATGTTTGTGTTTTCTTTTATCTTGCCTATCGGAGAAATTAATCTCGAGTCAATTATTTCAATTGGAATCAATACGATAGAATCGGGAAAGATCAGAACACGCAACTACAAAGAAAATTAATAGTTGGGTCTGGCTTCACAATCCCAATGAAGTCTTTCAAATTGTTAACCTACAGGGTCTCGATAGAAACCTAAGGTTAAAGGAGAATCGACTCTAGTTTATGCAACTAGTAACACACATGAGGTGTGGGGATTAGTTTTCCCAGTTGCTAGAGTTCTCATTTATATAGTTTTCAAATCAGGGTTTGCAATCCAAGTTACCTTAGTAACAAAGCATTCAATATTCACTGTTAGATGAAAAACCTGATTTAACTAAGCTAATATTTTTCAACCGTTAGATCGAACTTAGCTTGTTACACACAAACGAAATGTACCCTCATTTAGGTTTATGCAACCATACCCAAACGTGTATACCATGTTGGTTCACAAATAGTTAACAGAGGTTAGCCATATGATTACTCCCATATAAACCTTATTCATCTTAACCATAACTAGTTCAAATGACTCAAATGAAACTAGTTAAAGAGTTGTTCAATTATTATATTCTCATAGAATTATACAAGAACACAATTGAAGCAAAATTGGTTTGATTCATTCGAATCAATCATGAACATTATAGCCACGGTTTGCAAATATTGCATTCCTTATTATATAAATGTTTATGTTCATGTTCATAACCGATTTTAGAACTTTAACCTTCAATTATGCAAACGGGTACGCATACTTGAAATACCCGGACTAAGATTGGGTTTCGCCAGTACGCAAACGTGTACGCGAACTTTTAATCCCAGCAGAAATTCTCGGACAAGAACCTGTACGCCAGTATGCATACTTAGGTTCCCGGATTTCTCAAACCTACAGGTATACAAACGGATGCGCATACTATGGTTCCCGGACATGGATTACATATGTGCAAGAGTGCACAACATGATATATCCAATAATGGTTAAGTGTTACAAACTCTTATTTCAATCATTGAAACTTTCTTAGAGGATGGCAATAGCTGTTTTCACACACTATTAGCATCAAAGCAATTTTCAAGTTATTGAAATAATCGTAACGAAACATTCCAAGACAACACCAAATGATTGTATCACAGAAACCATGTAAGATGTTACTCGGAAATTTTCACATGATATAAGATGAACTTGGTCAAAGTGAAAGCTTCTCAACACATATTTCGAGAAATATGTAAGCGAGATAAACTCAGCTCGAAATCTCAAATCTGTATATAGAAAACTATATCGTAATACAACTTATGTCTCAATATAGGAGATATAGTAGAAATAGACTTTCCAAGTGATAGATCAGTTTAAGTCTGCACATACCTTTTGTCGATGAAGTTCCACAAGCTCCCCTTAGTAGTTCTTCGTTTTCAAATGATGAACGCCGTGAAGTCTAAGCTCAACTACACAATCTATGTCCTAGTCCGAGACATCTATAAATAGGCTAAAAATCAAGACTTATAGTTTTGATCACTCACATTGACAAACATGCTTGAGATAACAATGCATGCGAGTTCGACCTAGCAGTGCTCTAACAACTACCATTTTGATGTGGAAGATCAAAAAGCTTTTAAGAAGAGGTTTGAAACTTTTAAGGACACCGCTCGGTATTTCCACCAGCATAAAAAAACCGTCTCTTCCTACATTTTGGGATTAACTTGCTTTGCAGATCTGACTCACGAGGAGAGTGTAACTAGGTCTTGGAAGATCTATTTGAAGAAGTTGACAATTACCGGAATAGATAGCTAACAAGGTTATTGCTGGTATAGTTGTACGTACGTGTAGTTAACTATCGCTAACCAGGTTAGCTGGTATTGATACTGTGTTTTCTTAGATGGGTGTTTATGGTGCATGATGTTCAACGACCAACGGGTATTAGTGTCGCTGATGTTATTAACGTCAGGACTTCAAATGAAACTATTTCTTGAAACAAACTTGATTTGAGGCTTGCTCACGCTAAACTTGAATCAATCTTGTGCTTAGAATTTCTACTATATGGTTTTGTTTTCGGTTTAACTAACATTACCTAAAGACAGGAAAAACACTACCACCATACTGGTCCAACCAACCACAAGAGCATTTAAAGAACATACCACTAGAGAATGGATAATGCCCGATTGAAGCAAGCAAATATAAAGATTGACGTTCTTAGTACTTGAATTGTACTTCAAAAAGATGCAATTCCCCTTGCAATGATCCCAAAATAGCTGAATGGTCCTGCAAAATGGGCCTAGATACGGTTGGACAAATATGTCTTTGTAGTAGAGCAATAAGTATAAATTGACATTTAATCCCATATTACTTGGGATTTAGACATTCTAGTCCTGTCCCCTCAGGCCTAGTACTAAGAGGTCCAAATTTACCAAATCCTAAACGAGTCAGTCCATTGTTAAACGATTTAGTCCAAAATGTGCTTTTTTTGATGATAAAAGTACCCCATAAAACAAAATCCGTCATAATCATTTTCAATTTCCTGGTTTCATATGTAGAAACTCTCTAGAGATCTCCATATCTACTCCTGTTGAAGACGACAGTTATAGGAATTGATAAAAACTCATCTTGAATTCGATTCATGGTCAGGTTTAGATCATTTTACGCTCCTCTAACTTTCCATTTCTCTCAACCTCGAAGAATCTCTGAAAGAAAATTTCAAAACAAACAAATCTGGTAAAACTTCATCTAAATCTTATTCAAAATTCATTAAATTTTACAGAAGTGTTTTGTTTTTAATATTTCCTTTTAAATCTTATTACAATTTCGTTTACGATGCTATATGTATTCTTATTGTTTTAATTTGTTATCTTTCAATTAAATAGAGTTTTGATCGAGGAGAAACCGAGAAGGAATTGTAAATTTTGGTTTCATGGCGATTCATTTTGAGTAATCCACTAGTTTCCGCAATTACTGGTAATTGCATCCATCTGATTCCTTTAATTTCTGTAAATTTGATCTCATTTGTGATTATTTTTTTAGGGATTTAGGTTTTTTTTTGTTGATTAGCTATAGATTTCATAATCAATGATAGGTTTTGGAGAAAACACACGAGCTATTCTTAGTAATGCTGATTGTTATGGAATTCATTTTTATTTTTGTATTCGGTGTTTGTTTGCCATAAGCGTCCAGGGTCACCAAAGAAAAAAAATGATAATATACATGCAAAACCTCCCTTGTCGATTACGTCTCAGATTCGAAATGTTCAATCACCGTGTAATACATCTTATGGCCTGGTGGATATATTTCCAGTAGAAGATCGCAAAAGTGCTCTACACGAGGTTAATTGGTTTTTGCTTTTGTTTTACATGATTCCTTCATTTAGTTTATTTGTTAGAGTACTCATGATATTATCATTATGCTTCTTGTCTTGCTAGTCACTCGTGGACATCAATGCTCAAGTAGTCACTGCCCATGACAATGGAGGTACATTAACTTAATCTTGAGTGCTTTGTGTATGATGTTGATTGGGTGGCAGAAATATAATACCCTCAGATGTACTTTACTCTATTAGTTGCGAGATAGTGACAAGTTTTTGAAATATATCCTGTAATGCATTCAAGCAAAAGCCATAATGTGAGCCCATGCACCTATTATATAGTCGGTCCTTCTACTGGTTTTTATAAGTTGTTTCATGAGTTTAGAGTGTTAATATGATTGAATACTGGTTTTCATATTACCTCTAATTCTTTACCATATAAAACGGGTGTGTGGACAGTGAGATGGATCATATTGTTATTATTACTGACAACCATAACATCCGTTGATACAAATATGAACATTTTCACTATCAAAACCAAAGAGCTATCATGGTAGTGATCTGAAAATTGTAGTCGGCTAGTTTGAAGGAGATTTAGGAGGTAGTGACTGAAGTGCAAATGGATAATAATAACATCACAATATGTGGAAATTCTGAGATTTCTTTGAAGTATAAAATACAAATGTTCTGATTTTTTTTTGGGATATTGATGAATGGCATTTGTGTATGATTCTTCTACGGCCAGATGTTAAAATTGCACTAATTTGATTTGAGATCATCTACATGTTATTTTCTACTGAACATATTTCAGAAGTGCTCTTTGAATATCTCATTTTGAAGATAGAGAATTAACAGGATTGTAGGGATTTGGATAATTTTGGAAATCATTGTGATTTTCTGCTTGTGGTTGTTAGGTTTGATTAATTTTAGCTGAATATTATAAAATTGTTTTGTTTCCGTTATTCATTTTGTTGGTATGGCTGGCATGTTAGCTGGATTTTGTTAGAATTTAAATCTTCTTAAAAGCAGTTCCGCGTAGTTATTATCTACATAATGAATATTGTTGTGCCCTAGTTTGATGATGGATTGTCTTAAGAGCGCGGGAATTTTCATGTCCCAATGCATTTTAATAAATTAAACAAAATAATCCTTTTTAGAGGTTTGATAGAGAAACCAAGATGATTTGGAGGCAGAAAGGGATGTATTCTTCTAAAAACTATAGTAATTACATCGTTTGTCCACAATCTGTTACGGGTGGCGTATGTACTGATTATCTTTGAATATTTTTTTCAGTGACCGAGCAACTCCATCTACAAATGCTGATTTAAAATTATGCACACTGCTCCTGAAATGCGGAAAGATGTAAAGTTCGTGGAGATATGATCCCTGCAAGACATGTTGAAGAACATTATTTTGATGCTCATGCTCCGGTATGTTGATATGCAATTTTTTTTTAAAAAGATTTTAGTGTTTCAAAGCCGAGAAAAAAACATTTTACTGTTTTAACTAATTCTTCAATCAAGATAATTTTAATGATCGATTATCTTGATGCTCATGCTCCCTAACTAAATTGTAAATAAATCGTTCAATTTTTCAGTCAATATATTCGCTTATGGGTAATCCAGGAGGTGTTTTTCTTTTAAATTTTGATGCATGTCCAGTTAAATCATCGTTTCTATTCAAGTCTGTATGTGTACACAGTTGTACACGTGTTGATTATTAATGTGTACATAGTTGTACACATGTTGATTACTAATGTGTACACAGTTGTACACATGATGATGTCAGTGCTGATGATTTGAAGGGTGAGAGAAGATCTGATATGTTCTTTCTACATAGTTTTACACATGTCGATTACTAATGTGTACACTAGGTGATGTCAGTGCTGATGATTTGAAGGGTGGCAGAAGATCTGATATGTTCTTTCTACCTCCTTTTGTATTCGGCATCTTGAGAAAATAGATTATTTGCAAGTACTTCAAAACTTCTGGTTTTGAGTTTGGATAACAATTGTGTTATTTTTATTGTGCAGGCCAAGGCTATGAAGGATCCATAGATTCAAAACATTATATCCGATCTAGTCATGAGATAGGTATGTGAACCATCAGTAGTTCATTTAACTTCAAACTTAACTGAAGTTACTCATCATATGCTAGATTTGTACTTAACATGCTAGATGATCGCAAGGGGATCGTATAGATTCACATCTAGTTTATTGATATCAGAGCTTAGGCATCTGGATACTAATAGATGCTAAAGTAAGATCAGAGTTGATGTTAGTCTTTGTCAAAGTGAGAAAAAAATGTAGCACTTGATATTCTCTGAGATAATGTTTTTATTGACATATGAGCTTGTTGTGGTGTGTTCATTAGAAGTGTATTTTATGTAAGGAAATACGTGAGCTAAAGCTGTTAGTGTACACCAGTTGATTGTTAACGTGTACATAGTTGTACACCCGTTTATTATCAATGTGTGCATAGTTGTACACCTGTTGCAATGTGTACATAATTTTACACTTGTTTATTGTTAATATGTCGTAATTGTACACGTGATGATTATTAATAGTTTTTATTGTTCAAGTTTAATTTCGCATAAAGTATCAAATTACGTTAATATCAGCATTTGGTAGCAACATTTAGCTGCAATTTCAGAAATAGGGAACCAAGTGATGCTTTCAACTGTTAGGAAATTTTTACTCATTTTCTGCGTACACATGGTTTCTTAGTTGTGTCTGAATACGTTATAAACGGTTTTAGCTATACTTGCATATGGAATGAACTTATGTATATGCCATGTGGTACGTATACTTTCATTGAAACCCTTTAGTTTTTTATTCATTTTTTGAATTTTGATGATCAAAAAGGTATTAGCTTTGGTGAATTGAGGAGGATTTCTAGTGTTTATATAATGTCGGTAGGTGTGTACTTACTGGTACACCTTTGTGATTCCCATGAAATAGAATTGTTTGTAGGTGTATACTTTTTGATTGGTTTCATGTTTTTAAGGGGTGTAATTGTTGGTGCACCAGTGTATTTTCCATGAAAATAAGTCTGTGTATGGGTATAAATAACCGATTTGATGCATGTTTTGTAGGTGTGTACATATAAATACACCTGAAAAAGTAGGTTTGTGGGGGATTTTGAAGGATCAATTTTATGCATGTTTTGTATGTGTACACATTGGTGCACCAGTATAATTTCCATGAAAAATTTGGTTTGTGTGTGGTTACGAATGATCAGTTTTATGCATGTTTTGAAGGGGTGTACATATTGGTGAACCAGTGGAATTCCCATGAAAAATAAGTTTGTGTATGGTTATCGTCGACTTGATTTTGCTGATATGAAAAGATTTATATGTATGTAGAAGCCAAGAACCCAGCAACAAAAGAGGTAATGAAGAAGAAAACATACAAGAACATGTCAGTCTTTTTTTTCCTCATTTGGGATTTTCATATATTGAGCAAGTGTCAAACCTTTTTCTGTCAGTTTGCGTTTCTGTTGATTTATAGTAATCTATATTAGCTTTTATTGAACTAGCTTTTGTTTAAGATCCTATGTGTTCTATTGAATTCCGCAGTAGGGTTCTTGATTGTTTCTTTGTTTAGGCTAATGAAAGATATGTCAGATCTTAAGAAAATCGTCGTATATTAGTACTCTATGACCCATTTAAAAGAAAATGTGATTGAATGGTTATCATATCTTATGACATGAGAGTGACTTCTACTTTATGTATATGAATATTAATCTAGTCTATTATATGGCTACTGTCCTATATTTTTCTTGGCAACGTTATGGATTGTGCCATGACTGCTACATGTATATGCGCACATGTTGTTTAATGTGTACATAGTTATACACACGTTGATTCTTAATGCGTACATAGTTGTACACCTGTTGATTCTTAATGTGCACATAATTGTACACACTTTGATCGCTAATGTTTACGTGATTGTATAACTGTTGATTTTTAATAAATAAATTTGATTAAGTAAGGGAGAGAACATCATGTTTTAACCTTTTTGATCAACATATATCTTGCAAATTTTCGATGATAGCTTTAGCTCAGGAATGAAGTATTTTAAGCTCTCTTTGATACTTGAAGTATAAACATAATCTTGCATGTTTAAATTGAAATTTTATTATAAAGCTAAGGTAAAACAATGTCTTGCTTCTTTGTGAGCTTTTTATAGGAGCATGATACATTATAGCTCGAGTTTAATTACAACTACTTCATTTCATCTCCGTTTATGCTTGAGCTTGCCTGATAACAAAATGTTGCAGAACAATTATTCCCAGTTCTTTTTAGTTGTTGGTCTTGTCTGGAAAAGGGTTCACTCTTTATCCAACATGTGTAGATAGTTGTACAAATGTTTATTGTTAATGTGTACATTGTTGTGCACATGTTGATTCTTTTTGATGCTGAAAATAGTTTTAGGATTATGAAACCCTTGACCTGACTTTCAATCTATGATTATGGTCGACAATTGGACTTGAATCTCGTACATTGGGGGTGACTTATGGGATGGCATAACCTGAATATTGTTTTCTATATGTTTCTTTCGATGGAATTTACAAAGAACATCTTGACGACATGTATGTAACTACAATTTTTCTTTACTAGCTGGTTTTTTGTTATGTGTACAAAGTGGTTCATATTGTTTTGTTTAATATTCGTATTTAGATGCAGATGCCCAGGTGGTGATAAAATCTACAATGTTTTCAACAATCAACTTCCCGCAGCTCTGGAAAATTGAAATTTGATAAGCAACTCGGGATGAAGAACGTATGAAGGATAATTACTGAAGCAGATGGTTACCAATCACATCACCCCTGAACAAGTATATCGATGTCTCATTGAATCTGTGTTAATTGGTGTTAGAGGTCATTCGTTAATTGCTATTAGAGGTCATGCAGAGGTAGCAATGATGGAGTATGCATTACTTTAACTCAGTGCCTATATTCCCTGTCAAACATAGCTGTACACACCATTGTAAATTAACATTTTTTTTTAAAATTAAAATTATATAGGTATATGGTTACTCTTTTTGTAGATCTCGGAAAGAGCTTTCCGAATATATAAGGTTTGTGAATTTTGGATGAGCGGTTCGAAAGATAAATTGTTTTTTAATAATTTATATATTATTTAAAATCCCTGACATCATCATGAGTCATTGTGGACTAAACTGTAAATATTTGGATTAAATTGTAAATAATAAGGGTTATTAGTATACTTTCTCATATTTTGGACTCATCTGTACCTAGTTGATTCAGGTTTGACTAAATCATATCTTTGGACTGACTTTTGGACTAAACCGTTTTTTTCCCGAGCAAAAATTCTATTAAATTCGGCAATGTATTTTTTTTCTTTTATGTTGGTATGACTCTCTAGAAGATCGGTGATATCCTTGGATAATACCTGCGGCCTGCATTTGGCCGGTTGGCCTGCAGATCGGTGATCCCTGAACCTATGACTTAAGTTTATTAGCATGTGACCTTGGCCTTTGCTGGTGCCGATGGCTACAATTTAAATTTGGGAAATTTTGATAAAGTACCCCCATTTTTTTATGCCCATAAAATTAATGCCCCCGTTTTTTTCAAACTTTCTAAAGTGCCCTTCTATTTGGTTTTCCGTCTTGGAACCACATTGATTGGTCAAGACCAGTTCACCCAGTCAAAATTATATACAAAAATTACACTAAAGCTCATACCCAAATATAAATGTCCCAAATCCTTTCATTCCCCAAAATCTTCATAGACCCCCTCTGGTTTTCTTCTCCTTCTTCCTTGGAAGCGTAATGAGAAAGTGAGAATCAAGTTTCATCTTTTCCTTTAACTTCTTCAAATCATTTAATTAATTTCAAGTTCATCTTCTCCTGTACTTTCTTCTATTAAGGCTTGTTTAGTTTGAGAAAAAATGGAAAATTAGGGCTTGATGGATCTGATTTTTTGCAGAAAGAATTTATGATATTGCGAATATTATATCGGGAGAACATGATTTGGGGTCGCTAACAAAAGAAGAAGTTGCAGTTGAAAGAGTTGGTAAATCAATAAAAACTAACTAAAGAAGATTCACTGCACAAATAACTTTAGGGTTTCAGATTTGGGGATTTTTAAGAAACAAAAATAATTTTAGGGATTCTATTGAATCTGATGGTGAAGAGAATAAAACTAGGGTTTGAGATTCACAGAGAAGAACACAACAAGCTTGAATCAGTGTTAATTTGGTTTGGATTTGAGTTATGTTGCTCGAATTTAAGGGAAAAGGTTTTGCTGGTGGAAAATGAAGTATGGGTTCGATTGAGATGAAATTGGTGTTGGTTACAGTCTTGATTTGGTGGTGAATATAATGGGTATTTGTTTGATTTCGTTTTGATAAGAATTTGGATACGCATTGTTGGTGGTAAAGCAGTGGTGGTATTGAACTTTAGTCGGAGTTGAGATGGAGCTGATGTTAGAAAGATTCAAAAGCTGGTTATGAATTAAAGAGTGGGTCTGGGTTGAATTAGCTGTTGGTTGTGGTCATGAATGTTATGTTGCTGCAAATGGAGGTTGAGTTGCTGGTCCTGTAGTTGAATTGTTGGTGGTTGCAAGGAACTGAAACTGGGGATGATTGAAGCTGCATAACGATCTTAGATGTATGTTAGGACCACAGTCAGATAAGAAATGAGTTGTGCTGAATCTGTGTACTACTGGAAGAGAACGGGAAGGGATTGTGTTGCAGGCTTAGAAGATGGTGGTTGCAATGAAACTATGGGATTTATATTTTGCGGAACAAGGTTGCAGCTGTTGTACAAATGAAGGCTAGGATAACAGTCATGAAAGACACAGTGATGATGAGCTGGTGGTGTTTGAACTATGAACTGGATTTGGTTTATGCAGTTTGCAGCTGGTATCGTATGGCAGGAGTATGCATTGCATGGATGTATCTAAAGTCGAAGTACATGGTGATAGGCACATTTTTGTGTCTTATATAATCTCAATTGTATATATTATTAGTGCTCCATTTTATATTTATTATGGCTTTTTATGTCCCTGTAGGTATTCTTGGAGAAATAAGCTTTTGCGGCGAAATTGGCTAAAAAATGGTTTTTTGCGCCCGTGGGAGAAAATTACTATACAGACTCTCATTTTGGATAAGGGGTAACCTAATTACTAAGGGGTGACCCATTTCCAGGCATCTGCTAAAGGGAGACCGGAACTGGATAGGGGGAGGTCATCTTCAAAGTTTCAAAACTGGATTTTGGCGGGAAAAAAGGCAGCAGCGTCAACAGTTTTGGATCAAGGATTTGAGCGACCTAGCAGGCGATTCAATGGGCAAATTTGGTACCCACGGACTCTACAAGACATAAGGGACCTGTTAGAATCGATTGGACCCATCTAATTGGGCTGTATAAGTCAGAAAATCCACACAAAGTCAAGACAGTGCACACGGTCCATGTTTAGGGTTTTGAATTGGTTTGAAAGATTTGGGAGAGATTCTCGCGTGGGATATACTTCAAAACAGTTGAGTTCAAGTCAGAGAAGATTTTGGGAGCAATAGAATAGCTCACAGACGCATACAAAGATCGGCAGATGGAATTATTGTTCAAACTGCACGTGAAGAATAAGAGATTTATTCTCGAATTTGATCGAGTTTCTAGGGAATATGAAGGCTATATAAGTGTTGGTTTACATCAAAGAAAGGTTAGAAACCTTTAGGAGAGAGTTTAGAGTCGATGAGAGCCTAGGAGAAGCAATTATAGAGGAGACAACGCTGCTGCTGCCATTAAAGCTTCTGAAGAACACGAAGAACAGACTCGCAGAGTCAGTCGTTCTTCAGCAGACTTATTTTCAGACCACTGTTGTTGTTTCACAGCAGTAGATATCGTTTACAGCAGTCTTAAATTACCATACCCCTTTGTAACAGTGGCGCTGTAACACCATTACAGCGTTGCAAATTTCTGTTTCATCTTATATTCATCAATAAAAACACCTATTTTAGCCATGAATTCATCTTGTGAGTGTGTCTTTGGGATGAGGAGCTAAACCCATTAGCCGAGACGACGGAGGAAGACATTGGTCCATATTGATTGGTATAATTCTAATTTTATTATTTATTTGAAATATTATTATTTGATTATTTGCATGGAATTGAATTTAAAATATTAGTTTTTATTGAATAGTTGTGAATTATTTTGATGAAGCATGCTGGGTTTTAAAAACTTTTGATGTTTTATACTTTTGATTACAATTATTACTTCAAAAATATATTTGAGGCAAATATTAGAATTATTTTT
The DNA here is from genome assembly GCF_003573695.1 of Papaver somniferum. NCBI lineage: Eukaryota > Viridiplantae > Streptophyta > Magnoliopsida > Ranunculales > Papaveraceae > Papaver > Papaver somniferum. Next base: position 93,057,717 of record NC_039366.1, on the reverse strand, counting down.
AAAGATAATTGCATGAATATTATTTAGAATTTACTATTTAATTGGTAATGGTGGAATCCTAGTCTTGGTATTTTCTCTAAAGGTTTGAACTATTTTATTTATTTGCCTGTTTAATTTAAATCTAGAAAAATTGTTTTCTTCACAAGTCTGAAAAGACCCTGTTTTTACCACTACTACAATACTATTTGAAAAACCATCAAATTTTTGGCGCCGCCGACGCGGACCTGTGTTTAGTTAGCATTTTTTTAGATTTTTTTTTTTTTATTATTTTGTTCTTCTTTACGTTTTTGGTTTTTTTTGTTTCCTTGCAGATTTTTGAAGATTGGAGCGAAAGACAATTTTGCCAAAGCTTGTGGTGATTTACTTAAAGTTTGGGAGCGAAAGCAAAGCATAAAGGAGCGAAAGAAGAAGATTTTTTTATTTTGATAAAAAGAGAGAAAAAAAAGAGAGACATTTTTATTTTTGTAATTTTTTTTAGACTTTTTTTTTTTTTTTTTTTTATGGACTTTGGACATTAATTTTGGGACATTTTTATTTTTATTTTTAAACCCTACGGAAGGGTATCCTTAATATAAACTGTTTGCAGGGAAGGACGTGATTACAATATCCTCGGCCCCTCGGGTTCGCACACGACATAGGAGTCGTGGCCCGAGTCGACTTCAGCGGTTCTTCGCCCGTCTGGTACGGGAGGTAAAATTCTAAACACCCGCGAATCTCCTGCAAGCGGGTTACTGGACTCCTTAAGGTGAATATATGCTGAGGACTTGAATATGGACTGTTTTTAAATTCCTAGTAAAGGGCAAGGACTGGACCATATAAGATAAGGGTTCGGATTTCATCACCGCTCCCTTCTTGCCCGCCTTAGGAAAACGAAACCTAAAGCGAACCTAAGCCTAAAATTTGGACTAGAAAGAGACCTATAGGGTATCGAGCTTAACAGGACAATCATTCGAAAAATATTGGTTACTCTTTTAAGCACACCTCGAAGTTCTTGACGGTTTCTGCGAGTTGAATGCGTGACTGCGCCGCATTGGATCGGTGAGGTTTTGGGTATCAAAGCTCCACTGAGCTTCCCTCGCCTCGATTCAACTTGCTTAAACTCGGATTGATTCCAGAGGGGTTTGCTCAAATTGTAACGAATTCCCTTTCGAAGGATTAGAAGCTGGTCTAGAAACAATCTAAGTGGAGCCATCATGCTTGTTGTTTGCTAGAAATCTTTAGGTTTGCTGTGGTAAATTCGAGTCAGCCTGCTGTGTGATTGCTAGAACCTTCCTGTTAGGATTTTTTTTATTTCTTTTTGAATTTTTTTAGTGTATGCCCGATTTTGTTAGGGCTTGGAAAAGAGATACTCTAGGTCGATTGATTAGCGAAAAACCTAGTAGTTCTTCTGATTTAAGCAGGGAGCTCGAAGATTCTTCTTTGAGAGCCCTGTTTTTGGAAACTTCTGTTTTGAGAATCTGTCTCTTTGTGAGGAAAGTACCCCTAGTACTTCTGTTGTGCCAGCGATGGCAACTTTGAAAGATTACATGTTCCCAACTAGGACCAACCGAGCTTCATGCATTAAATTGCCAGCCACTACGGCTAATTTTGAGATAAAACCTAGTATTCTTCAATGATCCCTATATTCTTAGGAAAAGATGATGAGAACCCTTATTTTCATATTAGGGACTTTGAGGAAATCTGTGGGACAATTAGGATAAAGGACCTTACCGATGAAGTCTTGAAACTTAAGATGTTTCCCTTTTCTTGAGAGATAAAGCCAAGACCTGGCTAACAACCTACCGTCTGAATCCATAGAAACATGGCAGGAACTTATCGCTGCCTTCTATATGAAATTCTACCCTAAGCATAAAACTGCAGCTGTTAGGCAGAAAATTAGTGCTAGTGTGCAACAAGAGGGAGAGTCTCTTTATAGGTTTTTAGAGCGATTCAATGATCTCCTATCTCAGTGTCCTCACCATGGATTTGATAATATGAAACTTGTACAGATTATTTATGATGGTTTAGACTATTCGACCAAAGCCATGGTTGAGTCTATGTGCGCTGGTGAGTTCACTAGTAAAAATGCTGATGATGCTTTTACCTTCTTAGGAGCTATCGCTGAAAAATCCCAACAGTGGGAATCTTGTGTTGAACCCCCTAAAAGACTCTTGGTCAATAGAAGTAGCACCAATGTGGTAGATACAAGTTTTGGTTCAGATGCTAAGTTTGCTGCTTTATCTAGAAGGTTAGAAGCTTTGGAAATGGGCCAGTCTAAAAATAGGTCCCTTGTTGAACCTAATAGAGCCTCTCAAGTCTCTAGTTGTGGAATAGAGCCCGATAATTCATTTTGGGAAGGTCAGTTAGTGAAGAGCAAGCCCATGCTGTCTATAACAACTCTAGGTTTGAGAACCGTCAGAAGTTTGACCCATACTCAGAAACCTACAACCCTGGTTGGAGAAACCATCCTAATTTCTCTTGGTCTAAGGGCCAGATCAAGGCCAGTCTAGCAATTCTCAGCCTCCCCCAGGTTTTGGTTTTAAGAACTCTTCAGGTCAAACCCAGTTTCAGAACACTTCCGAGAAAAAGATCTCTACCTTAGAGGATACTCTCACTATGTTAGCAAATAACCATGAAATGCTAACAAAGAACCACATGAGCTTTCAACAAGAAACTAGGCAAGAATTGAAGAATAATTCCCAGAGTCTTGCCAAGTTAGAACTTCAAGTAGGACAAATAGCTAAGTTTATAAGTGAGAGAAAATGGAAAGTTCCCTAGTCATACTGATCCTAACCCTAGAGGAGAGAAATCGTACAATCATGTGAATGCTGTCACAACCCTAGAGTGGAAAGAAAGTTGACAACAAGGTCGCCATGCCTGATAGTGAACATGCTGTAGTTCACCCTGCTGAGCCAGAAAATGAGGAGACTGATAGAGTCTCCAAAGAGACCAATGAGGGTCCTGTTGAGCCTCACTTTGTTCCCAGAGCCCCGTTTCCCCAGCTGCTAGTTCCGACTAAGAGGGAGTCCAACTTTAATGATATATTGGAGGTTTTTAAGCAGGTTAATATCAACCTTCCATTATTAGATGCAATTAGGCAGATTCCCTCTTATGCCAAGTTCCTTAAGGACTTGTGTACGCGAAAGCGTAAGCTCAGTGTCCAGAAGAAAGCCTTCATAGCTAGTCATGTGAGTTCTATTATTCAGAATACCACTACTCCTAAGTATAAAGACCCAGGGTCCCCTACCATTTCTTGTACAATAGGTAAGTACCGTGTTGAGAAAGCGTTGCTTGACTTAGGAGCCAGTGTGAACTTACTGCCATACCATGTGTACCTTAAGCTAGGACTTGGTGAGATGAAACCTACCCAGATAACACTCCAGTTAGCTGATAGGTCCGTTAAAATCCCTCGTGGTGTGATCGAGGATGTTCTTATTGAGGTCGACAAGTTTATTTATCCAGTGGATTTCGTGGTCCTAGATACCCAACCTGTCCCCGACCCAGAGAACCAAATACCTGTGATTTTAGGCCGCCCATTCTTAGCTACGTCTAATGCGATCATAAACTGTCGAAATGGTATTATGAATCTATCTTTTGGTAATATGACTATTGAGCTGAATATTTTTAATGTAAACAAGCTACATTCTGAGCTAGATAGCACATGTATTGAAGAGGTGAACATGATAGGAACCTTAGTTCAGGAGTCATTACCAAACATCGTACCGGAAAATACATTGGAGAGTTGTTTATCCCATTTTAGCCTGGATTTCGACGATGATAGTAACATTGAACAAGTAAATGCTCTGTTGGATTCTGTTCCTATGTTAGATATTGATATATGGAAAGATAGGTTCGAACCATTACTAGCTTCTGAGTCTATCTTAATACCTTATTTAAAAGAGCCTCCTGAGTTGGAGTCTAATTATACATTTTTAGGCCCACCCGAGTCTTTCCCTGTGATTATAGCCTCCGATTTGGATAGTGATCAGGAAAGTAGTCCAGAGACCGTGCTTCAAGAAAATAAGGAAGCCTTAGAGTGGACCATAGAAGATATGAAGCAAGCTGAGGATGAACCACCTGATTATGACTTAGAGAAAGCAATTGACCTTTTTCAAGAACCCGATGGTCTAGAAATTAGGAACATTGTGACTAGTCATTGTAGAGGCACCCAAAATTCTAAGTTTGGGGGTAGAGATTGTCAATTATCCCCAATAGAAGTCCCTAACTTGGGACTCAAGCCTAGTGCATCTGAGGTATCGCTTGAGTGTATTCAGACTCCACAACCTGATCCGCCTGATAATGTCCAGGAGAAAATCCATATGTTAGAGACCCGTTTTTCGGATGAATCTGTTTGCCGAGACACTCATATGAAGCCCAAGTGGGCACCTCAGATAAATCCAGTTGTCTTGCGAGAAACTTTAGATCAGGTTGTGCTCTATCTGCTCATTTTTCTGATCTTGAGCATTTGTCTCCTATTTGTGGCAGTTCTATTTGGTCTTATGGACCCACAATTATTTCGACTATTGGTATACGACTTTGGAAGGTGAAAATTCTTTTTGAGGTATTTGATGTCTAGCTAATGACTATAAATTTAGCATTTACTGGGAGGCTCCCGCGTTCATGTGATACGGTAATATCCTTCCTTATTTCTTTTCCCTCCAGTGGTAATAGTTTCTCCTTGTTCATGCTTTTATTTTCATCCTTAGAACATTGAGGACAATGTAAGATTTAAGTTTGGGGGTGGGGAAGAACACTTTTTGTTAGCTTTTAGTTGCAATAAATAAACTCCAGAGCCTAGAAATTTATGCCTATTGAGGATTGCACTAACTAATCTAAGTGGATGGAAGCATTTTGATTGTAGGAGTTTGAGGAACCAATCTGATTAGATGGAAACATCTAAAGAGTCTATTCATAAAAGCACAGAGCTCAGGTGTTAGAAATAACATGATAGTTTCACCATATCTCGTTGAGTCCTTTTCACTTCTATTTTTATTTTATTTTTTTTTAAACTATGTTTCTCTAAGTGATAGGTGGGGCCCACGATTCAAGTTGTTACCAATGCTAGGGTGAATTAGAGTGATTGAGATACCATGAAAAAAAAAGTTGAAAAAGAAAAAGAGATGAAAAAAAAAATGAAAAAAAAAAAAAAAAAAAAAAGACCAGACCATTTGACCAAAAGGAATAAATTCAATAAAGTCGACCACTGGTACCCTTGTATATGCCAGTTGTGTTGACCTAGAGTTAGGTTATCGACCACTGGTACCCTTGTATATGCCAGTGTGTTGATATTAGTCAGACTAGTATCTCAATCCATTAGGATAGGTTCATTTTGGCGGAGGCCTTCAGACAGATATGGGAAACGTCGTTCACTTAGTAAACATCAAAACCATATGTTTTCTATATCCATCTTCTTGATCTATCCATGTGATTAGTTTTGACTCCGAATATGATGTCCATAGTGCAACTATCTGAGTAGAGCTCTGTCACTTTATATGAATTTTAGTATGCTTGAGTGCAAACTCGTGTACAACAATTGGAATTTCGCATCAGGGTACTTCTTCCTGTAGTCAATAAGTATGCCAACCAAGGAGATTCTTTAGTGCCTTCCAAGGTTCTGCGTAGATAGCTAAGGTCTGGAGTACAGGTTTTGTGGGTATATCTCTGGTAAGCCCTCCCGAGACTATAACTCGGCCACTAGGGCCACCTAGGGGTTTAAAGGCTTATTGCATACGCTAAATGCAATCGACGATGCCTGCGACAGTGAGTTAGGATTTTATTTTGTAGTTTTGATTTGCTCGGGACTAGCAAATAATAAGTTTGGGGGTATTTGATAGGCACATTTTATGTGTCTTAATAATCTCATTGTATATATTATTAGTGCTCCATTTTATATTTATTATGGTTTTATGTATGTAGGTGTTTTGGAGAATAAGCTTTTGCGGCGAAATTGGCTAAAAAATGGTTTTTTGCGCCCGTGGGAGAAAATTACTATACGGACTCTCATTTTGGATAAGGGGTAACCTAATTACTAAGGGGTGACCCATTTCCAGGCATCTGCTAAAGGGAGACCGGAACTGGATAGGGGGAGGTCATCTTCAAAGTTTCAAAACTGGATTTTGGCGGGAAAAAAGGCAGCAGCGTCAACAGTTTTGGATCAAGGATTTGAGCGACCTAGCAGGCGATTCAATGGGCAAATTTGGTACCCACGGACTCTACAAGACATAAGGGACCTGTTAGAACGATTGACCCATCTAATTGGGCTGGATAAGTCAGAAAATCCACACAAAGTCAAGACAGTGCACACGGTCCCTGTTTAGGGTTTTGAATTGGTTTGAAAGATTTGGGAGAGATTCTCGCGTGGGATATACTTCAAAACAGTTGAGTTCAAGTCAGAGAAGATTTTGGGAGCAATAGAATAGCTCACAGACGCATACAAAGATCGACAGATGGAATTATTGTTCAAACTGCACGTGAAGAATAAGAGATTTATTCTCGAATTTGATCGAGTTTCTAGGGAATCTGAAGGCTATATAAGTGTTGGTTTACATCAAAGAAAGGTTAGAAACCTTTAGGAGAGAGTTTAGAGTCGATGAGAGCCTAGGAGAAGCAATTATAGAGGAGACAACGCTGCTGCTGCTGCTGCCATTAAAGCTTCTGAAGAACACGAAGAACAGACTCGCAGAGTCAGTCGTTCTTCAGCAGACTTATTTTCAGACCACTGTTGTTGTTTCACAGCAGTAGATAGTTATCGTTTACAGCAGTCTTAAATTACCATACCCCTTTGTAACAGTGGCGCTGTAACACCATTACAGCGTTGCAAATTTCTGTTTCATCTTATATTCATCAATAAAAACACCTATTTTAGCCATGAATTCATCTTGTGAGTGTGTCTTTGGGATGAGGAGCTAAACCCATTAGCCGAGACGACGGAGGAAGCCATTGGTCCATATTGATTGGTATAATTCTAATTTTATTATTTATTTGCAATATTATTATTTGATTATTTGCATGGAATTGAATTTAAAATATTAGTTTTTATTGAATAGTTGTGAATTATTTTGATGAAGCATGCTGGGTTTTAAAAACTTTTGATGTTTTATACTTTCTGATTACAATTATTACTTCAAAAATATATTTGAGGCAAATATTAGAATTATTTTTAAAGATAGAATTGCATGAATATTATTTAGAATTTACTATTTAATTGGTTAATGGTGGAATCCTAGTCTTGGTATTTTCTCTAAAGGTTTGAACTATTTTATTTATTTGCCTGTTTAATTTAAATCTAGAAAAATTGTTTTCTTCACAAGTCTGAAAAGACCCTGTTTTTACCACTACTACAATTACTATTTGAAAAACCATCACATGGATCTCAAGAACTGGAGCTGCATTAGGAGACAGGAAATGACAGGAGTATATGAACTGCAATGGACTGAGACAGTGGTGAGTGTTGCAGGGTTTATTATGAAGTTGGTTGTGTATGGAATTGCTGCAAGTAGATGAAGTTGCTAATGGTGCTATGCGCATTGGTGGTTACAGAATGGATGAAGTTGTGCTGCTGGTGGTGGTATGTTAGAGTTCCAGATTGCAACTACAGAGAACAAGGTTTATATGCCTTGGCATGTGTAGCTGAACTGACGCAAATGACGAATGAAGAATGAATGGGTTTGAATTGATGAATGCTAGGTTGTGCAGGGAAGCTAGCAATGAAATGACATGAAATTCTGGCCGGGAAACAACCATAAACAGGGGAGACAGGAATTGCAGGCAATAAGAAGTAGAGTTGATTTGGAGTTGACTCGACTCGGCGTTTCAAGTCGACGATTCAAGAAAATCCAACTCTACTCAGGAGGAAGGGCTTTTTGGACATTTTGACCCTGCCACCTAAGCGTTAACAACTGTTAACTGTCGTTTACCGTTTTTTGAATAAAACTGTCAAGGTAAGGGTACTTTAACAAATTTTTAAAAAACGGATGCATTTTTTTAGTGTAATGTTAAAAGTAGGGATACTTTATCAAAAAGCCCTTAAATTTGTTATACATGCGACATGAATTTAGAATTAGTCGTTTAGATTTTGCATTTTTTCTTTTACGATTTTGCCCTTATTTTGGGCCTTTAACCCATCTTGGTGTATAGAACCGACTTGGCGAAAACGAAACCTTAGTTGGCTTAAAATGATAAAACGTTTCATGTATTGGAGTCACACGTTTGTTTAGGTAGGATAGTTAAATCCAACGGCTGATAGCACATCCACGTAACATGAACCAATATTTTGACGGCCTAGAAAAATCCAGACAACAATAATTTTACGGCATAGTGACATCGAGAAGTCTCCCATCGCACCTTTTAGCGCAAGACAGGTGAAATGATATTTGTGACCTTGGTCATTAAAAACCCTCAAAAGAACCAGAAACTTCTACCACCTCATTAAGCGGCTCAAAACAGTTCTCACTTCTCTGTGAAAAGAGGGTCCAAAACAAAAACCCTAAAACCCTAAACAAAATTCATCAAAATCTCTCTCAGTAGTTCTTCTGAAATCATCTTCTATTGTTAATGGCGACTTCGATTCTTCTTAGATCAGCTCGATCTGCTCTTAAATCTACTGATTTGGCTTCCAGATGTGTAAGTGTTTTTTGTTTACCTTTAGCTCTCTGATTTGTTCTATTTTTTTTTTGTTCAAAATGATTTTTGATTCTTTTCATGATTATCTTCTTTTTTGGTATGTTTTTTAGGATTTTTTTTTTGTTAGATGTAGAAAAGAAATCATCAGTTTTTGTTTGATTCAGGTTTTTTTTTTGTCTTTTGTTTCATTGATTTGGTATCTTTGTAGCTGTGTGATACTGTTTATGATTGTTTTGAGATGCTAATTTTCAGTGAAAAATGGAGATTTTGGTGGTTCTGGGTCTGATTTAGGGTTATTTTGTAGTTATTTATAATTTAGGTACTAATTTTCAGTGGAGATTTTGTTTATTTGTTGGGTTGTTCTGGTGTGCTTGCAACCCTAATAGAGAAGACTAAACCATATTTGGATTGTTCAGTAGATTTGGTTCCCTCGGTCTTGTTTTTGGATTGTTCAGTAGATTTGGTCTCTGCCTCAGTGCAGTTCTAGAGTCTCTAGGACTCTGCTGCAGCAGTTCTTTACAATAACTGAGTTGATTTGATAATAGATAATGGAAGTGGTGTATGTACTACATTATTATGTTAGTCTGTCAGTTTGGTTCGTCCAGTTTTTATTTTATTTCCCCGGAGGTTTGTTGTAGCAAACCATAACCTATAAGCCAACTTTGTTTTTATCGGATGCCTTTTCTTTTTTCCTTTTTGAGTTAACTTTTTGCAAGCATTGGTGAATTCTCCTTTTCTGATTATGTGTTGAATAATTGAGCTGGCCCTGTGGTGTACGTTATGTGTATGCTGTTTCGCGTAGTGTATGCTGTTTTTCAAGACTAGTTTAGTTATTGATTTTTCTTGATGGCAACTTGAGATGCACTTGGTGAGATGCACTTGGAAGTGCAGTGCGTTAAGTTGGCTCTCACTCAGTCATACGCTGGTTATCTATTCGGCCAGATTGGTAAGCAACTGTCCAGAAGCACTTCAGTTGCTACCCCCAAATTGAAGCAGACTAGAGGTGTTTTGAGATGCGTTTTGTAACTTCACCATTGTGATTTTGGCTGCAACTAAATTCATAAGGATTTAGTTAGTTTCTTTACATCTCCCATAACCAGCTATAGTCAAATGGTTTACCCAGTCTTAACCCCATATTCAGATAATACTGTGTACCAGTATTGCCCCTGTTATGGCTGGGAAACTATTCTTCCTTTTATGCTTTTATTTTGATGATTTAGCTAAATGAATGGTTTTGGGTGATTTTTATAGACATTAACCAGACTTAGTCATGTGCTCTCTTCATTATTGATACTATAGTTTGCACAGTTACAAGTCTGGGATATCACTTAGTGTTCGTCGTTGCAGGTGTTTTGGCCTGTTAATGCTCACATCTGCTCCATTCGGACCGCACATTTCAAATTTTGATTGTTTAGATTTTAACCAGGTAGTCATGTGCTTTGTAATTGATTGTTCATTTGTGTCATTCAGTTCAGGTTAGCCTGTTTCGTGATTATGGTATGTTGGCATTAATTATAAAATTCTTTCCTGAACATGAATTTTATGTATCCCTGGCAGAGTATATTCAGCTGATCATATGTTTATCAGAGATTGATGGTGTTTTGTTTCTGATTTTTTTTTGTTTCATTTTCTGTTATTTCAATTCAGTGTTGTTTGATTACCTTGTTTTTTCATGTGGATGCTAATTTTCCTTCACTACACAGATGCCTGCAACTGGTGCAACAGCATGGACTGCTGCTTCACCATTGAGTAAGAGATTGGGGAATATAGCTAGATTATTCAGGTTTGTGTGGTTCTTTTTATTTTATGTTTTTATGGGATGAATTGGTTTCCTGTTGTCAACTGCTTTGGCTAGTACTAATTGTTATATTTCTTGTGCAGCTCTAAAGCTATTGGTGATGATGTTATTGGTATTGATCTTGGAACCACCAACTCATGTGTGGCAGTGATGGAGGGGAAGGTGAGTTTAAGATCTTTTGCAAGTTGGTTCGATCCTGCGTTTTTATTCTTTATCTCCTTGGCATGTATATATTGTATTTGACTAATGGTTGCTGGTGTTTTTACAGACCGCTAAAGTGATTGAAAACTCTGAGGGAGCACGGACCACACCTTCCGTTGTTGCCTTCAGCAATAAGGGAGAATTGCTTGTGGGGGTTCCAGCCAAGCGGCAGGCAGTGACCAACCCAACCAACACCGTCTTTGGTACAAAGCGTCTGATTGGTAGACTTTATGATGACCCCCAGACACAGAAAGAGATGAAAATGGTGCCCTACAAGATTGTTAAGGCTCCAAATGGTGATGCGTGGGTTGAGGCTAATGGCAAGACGTACTCTCCCAGTCAAATTGGTGCTTTTGTACTTACTAAGATGAAGGAGACCGCTGAGGCCTATCTTAACAAGGGCGTCTCCAAAGCTGTAATTACAGTTCCTGCTTACTTCAATGATGCACAGAGACAAGCTACAAAGGATGCAGGGCGAATTGCTGGTTTAGATGTCCTGAGAATCATCAATGAGCCAACTGCAGCTGCTCTTTCTTATGGGCTGAACAATAAGGAGGGACTCATAGCAGTCTTTGATCTTGGTGGTGGAACCTTCGATGTGTCTATCCTTGAGATTTCCAACGGTGTTTTTGAGGTAAACATATGACTGTTTCTTCTATGTGCTTATGCTTATTTTTCTTAGCGTATTGTTAACTAACTGGCTCTGTTCTTGTTACATAGGTAAAAGCTACCAATGGTGATACATTCTTGGGTGGAGAGGATTTTGACAACACTCTGTTGGAGTTCTTGGTCAGTGAGTTCAAGAGGACTGACTCAATTGATTTGTCAAAGGATAGATTGGCTCTCCAGAGGCTTAGAGAGGCAGCTGAGAAAGCTAAGATTGAACTGTCATCTACCTCCCAGACTGAAATCAACTTGCCTTTCATCACAGCTGATGCTTCAGGAGCTAAGCACTTGAACATCACAATGACTAGGTCCAAGATGGAGTCCCTGGTGAATCATTTGATTGAAAGAACCAAGAACCCATGCAGGAGCTGTTTGAAGGATGCTGGTGTGTCGGTCAAAGACATTGATGAGGTTCTTCTTGTCGGAGGAATGACAAGGGTTCCTAAAGTTCAAGAAGTAGTGTCTGAGATCTTTGGCAAGAGCCCAAGCAAAGGTGTGAATCCTGACGAAGCTGTTGCCATGGGTGCTGCTATCCAGGGCGGTATCTTACGTGGTGATGTGAAGGAACTTCTATTGTTGGATGTCACTCCCCTGTCTCTTGGTATTGAAACTCTTGGTGGCATCTTTACTAGGTTGATTAACAGAAACACAACCATTCCAACTAAGAAGAGCCAGGTTAGTACGCAGTTCTTTTCCTCAACTTTTGACAATAGTATTTATTTTCTTATCTTCTGCTGCTTTTCTTATTGGACCAATTTCATATGTTATTGCCTTTTGCGCTGTATTGCATGCTTTGTTTTTTGATTTTGTCCTTTGTATTGCATGCTTTGTAATTTGATTTTTGTTGAAATGTTGGCCACCCACCTCCACCTTCTGTTATTTTCAACTATCCGCAGCCTTCTTTAGCCTTGATACTTCGTTTCCTTATATTGTCTGCTGTTATATTTATATCTGGTTATATTGGATGCAGGTGTTCTCTACAGCAGCTGACAATCAGACTCAGGTTGGTGTACGTGTGTTGCAAGGTGAACGTGAGATGGCTTCTGACAACAAGTTACTAGGGGACTTTGAACTTACGGGTATCCCCCCTGCACCCAGAGGGTTGCCCCAGATTGAAGTCACTTTTGACATTGATGCCAATGGTATTGTAACTGTATCTGCCAAGGACAAACAATCTGGTAAAGAGCAGCAGATTACCATCAAATCATCTGGAGGTCTTTCTGAGAGTGAAATTCGGAAGATGGTTGATGAGGCAGAATTACATGCTCAAAAGGATCAGGAGAGGAAGGCCTTGATAGACATGAAGAACAGTGCAGATACCAGTCTCTACAGCATGGACAAGAGCTTGAGCGAATACAGGGACAAGATCCCTGCAGAGGTTGTAAAGGAGATCGAGGATGCCATATCTGACCTCAGACAGGCATCTGCAGGAGATAATGTGGACGAGATCAAGGCCAAGCTTGATATTGCAAACAAGGCGATCTCTAAGATTGGTCAAAATATGGCTGGCGGTTCAGGCGGTGACTCTTCTTCTTCATCAGACGGTGGTGCCAAAGGTGGTGAGCAACCTCCAGAAGCTGAATACGAAGAGGTGAAGAAATAGAGCTGCAATGTTGTGCTCGACTCGTATGTGACGTGATACTTACGTTTTCAAGAGTGAGTGAATCATAATAATTCTGAGTTTCTTGGATACTACCTAAAAAATTGTTGACCTTGTTTTTTTATTCAAGCTCTCTACTATGTTAGGTTAGGTTCCATTTAAACACTGCGCAGAGAGGTCTTAGGTTTTTCTTCTTCTTACTTTTGATTTTGCGGATGCTATTAAAACTTCCAAAGGGCGTAAATATGTTTAAATTGGTAACTCAAAAGGGAATGAATGTTAAATAGTTTATTTTGGCCAAGCCTATCTGACCTAATTTGCTCCTGTGTTACTCTTGAAATATTTTAAACTGACAGAAGAAATCCTGGCAAAACTTCTTGTCTGGTAATTGTAGACCAGACAATGTAATTGTCAGGATTTTTTAGTGGTTGTGGTGAATGCAGACAATGTAATATCTGGTTTAGATGAGATGGTTTGCTATGCTTAATGACGCCATTGTTGTGCTTTCTCTATGTTTAATCGCATTCGTTATATTTAGTTTTACATTGTGAGTAGAGTATAATAATTTACTGATCTTTTCAATTAGAGTATTGGAAGGAAACATGTTGCTTTCGCTGATGTCATTACCATTGTGAACACATAAATCACGAAGCCATCATTCCTCTATCTCTTCTCCATCATTCCTCTATCTCTTCTGCAGCAGCACTACTCCAGGGATTAAAGTTCTTACAGATGCATCACTGAGAGTAAATAACCTTCAACTCGGACCATATTGATCTCTCTCTCTCATCAATCGCAATCTCTTCTTCAATAATCACGAATTTGGTATTAAGAAGGGATATGGGAAGAGCCCGAATTTCATAAGAATCCTAATTCATCAATTTATACGATTCAAATTGATGGAAATTTGAGGTCTTAGGTGTTGGTCGGCATATAACACATTTTTAACTTTTCCCTTTTTTTTCCAGTTTAACTAATTCTTATGGAGTTCTAATTTTTGCAGGGCCTCACAAGTTCATCAAATCATGGGGGGCTTTCATTTTTGGACTCCAATCTCAACAATTCTCCTTCTTCTTTTGAGTTGGAGATCACTGAGACAAGTTTCATCAACCAAGTTTGAAGCAGTATTGCCAGACATTCACTTATGGATGGATTATTACAGTATGTACAAGTATTATTTTTTATATCATGTTTATGATTTAAACGATATCTCCATAGATTTTCTGATTCAGATACCGATCCAAAACCTAGTTGAAGATCTAGTTTGCTCAAATTTCAAAATTGAAAACTTTCCCTCTTCAAAGTCACGTAATAGATGGAGCCCGAGTCTTAAGCCGAAACTCACTCCATTCAAAATAAATTCTGGTTTACTCAACCATTATTATCTTAATTCAAAAATAATCTCCTCAGTTTATTTAGAGAAAGATATTTATCCGATATCAACCAATTATGGTTATATCTGCAATATTCATATTGTCAATAATCTTTTCTATAGATCCCAACTTCACTCTAGCTCTGAAAAACTTAAGGAAATGGCCTCATCCTTTAATAACCAAATCACTGCTATTACTGGGAAGATGCAAAGTGCTCAGATTCGTGATATCGGTGCTAGAAATTTCAGAAAAGCAGTTGGTTCGAAATTAGCAATTACCAAAGCTAAAAATGAATGGAATACCACTCTTATTGGAAAAGTCTTTGACAAAGATGCAGTTAAGACGGATACAGTAAGGAAAGGAGACATCATACTTTGGAACAGATTCAGAGTCAAAGATGTACGTGCTTTGGATAGAAACTTATTTCTGTTCAAGTTTTTCACTGAAGATGCCATGAATCATATTCTTACCAATGGTCCTTGGAACGTCAACAAGAGTCATCTAAATCTGCAAAAATATGATCATGCGATCCCAGCTAAGGATTGGGTCTTCAAATACCAAGAATGGGATATCCAATTCAAGAATATTCTTCCAGAACATCATTCTCTTGAAATTTTTAATGAAGCCATTCAAGAGTTAGGTGAAAAAATATCCACCGATCCTGAAGACTGCAAACCAACTTATGGTTCTCAGGTTAATGCTAGAATCAAAATCGATATCTCAAAACCTCTACACAGAGGAGGATGGTGGAACAATGGTGCTGGTGGAGTTACTTGGATCTGATTTCATTGGGAAAGACAACCACATAATCTCTGTCCAAATTGCTTTGTGATTGATCATAATGAAGATGAGTGCTCTAATATTTCTCATGACTTAATGCTGAGAAGATTCACTAATGAAGAATACATCAACTATTTCCATGAACTTGCCGCTTCCTATGAAGTGGAAATTTGTGAAGATTTAGATCTTCTGATGCTAGCCGAAAGAAACAAGAGGAAGAAGCCAATGAAGCTGAGCAATCTGTGTAAAAGGAAACTAGGAACAATAAAAGATCTAGAACTGAAAACTCTAATGGAAATATAGTGGAAAATAATACTGGAACAATTCAATCCCCTAATCGCAATGATGAAATGGAACATGATCTAATAGAAGAAGGAGATGCAAGAGAAGGAGAGAACCCCCATGAGATGAATGAGGCTCCAAATAATCTGGTATTTCACATCTCTCTAAATCTTTTTACTTATCCTTACAATTTACATTTTAAAATTAGAAATGCTTATAATCTTCTGTTGTGTACTCCCATTTCTTCTCATATTGTTTGTTTTAGTCCCGTACTCAGTTATAATCTTTACTTGAGTATCAAGCTAAAGTACTGTTTTACCTTTTTCATTGGGAAAGACAACCGCATAATCTCTGTCCAAATTGCTTTGTGATTGATCATAATGAAGATGAGTGCTCTAATATTGCTCATGACTTAATGCTGAGAAGATTCACTAATGAAGAATACATCAACTATTTCCATGAACTTGCCGTTGCCTATGAAGTGGAAATTTGTGAAGATTTAGATCTTCTGATTGAAAGAATTTGTGATGCTAGCCGAAAGAAACAAGAGGAAGAAGCCAATGAAGCTGAGCAATCTGTGGAAAAGGAAACTAGGAACAATAAAAGATCTAGAACTGAAAACTCTAATGGAAATATAGTGGAAAATAATACTGGAACAATTCAATCCCCTAATCGCAATGATGAAATGGAACATGATCTAATAGAAGAAGGAGATGCAAGAGAAGGAGAGAATCCCCATGAGATGAATGAGGCTCCAAATAATCTGGTATTTCACATCTCTCTAAATCTTTTTACTTATCCTTACAATTTACATTTTAAAATTAGAAATGCTTATAATCTTCTGTTGTGTACTCCCATTTCTTCTCATATTGTTTGTTTTAGTCCCGTACTCAGTTATAATCTTTACTTGAGTATCAAGCTAAAGTACGGTTTTACCTTTTTCATTGGGAAAGACAACCGCATAATCTCTGTCCAAATTGCTTTGTGATTGATCATAATGAAGATGAGTGCTCTAATATTGCTCATGACTTAATGCTGAGAAGATTCACTAATGAAGAATACATCAACTATTTCCATGAACTTGCCGCTGCCTATGAAGTGGAAATTTGTGAAGATTTAGATCTTCTGATTGAAAGAATTTGTGATGCTAGCCGAAAGAAACAAGAGGAAGAAGCCAATGAAGCTGAGCAATCTGTGGAAAAGGAAACTAGGAACAATAAAAGATCTAGAACTGAAAACTCTAATGGAAATATAGTGGAAAATAATACTGGAACAATTCAATCCCCTAATCGCAATGATGAAATGGAACATGATCTAATAGAAGAAGGAGATGCAAGAGAAGGAGAGAACCCCCATGAGATGAATGAGGCTCCAAATAATCTGGTATTTCACATCTCTCTAAATCTTTTTACTTATCCTTACAATTTACATTTTAAAATTAGAAATGCTTATAATCTTCTGTTGTGTACTCCCATTTCTTCTCATATTGTTTGTTTTAGTCCCGTACTCAGTTATAATCTTTACTTGAGTATCAAGCTAAAGTACTGTTTTACCTTTTTCATCATGAAAATCATCAGTTGGAATTGTCATGGCTTCCTAAGAAAAGACACTAGAGATCACATGTTGCATCTTAACAATACTCATTCCCCTGACATTATCTTTCTGTGTGAAACTAAAATCAATGATGATAGGATTTTAAAACTCACTAGTTGTCTCAAAATGCCTAATAACTGTTTTGTTCCATCTCTTGGTCAGGCTGGGGGTATTATTTTACTTTGTAAAGATGGCTTCACCTTAGACATACAAAACACCTCCAGTAACATGATTCATGCATTAGTTACAAATGATCCTAGTAAAGGGGAATGGTTCCTCTCTTGTGTCTATGGTACACCATATAAAAATGACCAACCTAGTCAATGGAACTACATCAAAAATTTAAGTTCTGCTGTCCATATCCCTTGGGTTCTCATAGGTGACTTGAATATCACAATGTGTGCTACTGAAAGAAATACTCAAACTGAACCAACAACTTCTGAAGTTCTAGATCATATAAGAAATTCTGACTTAAATGATTTGGGTTATAATGGAAATCCCTACACTTGGACTAGCAACATTCATGGCACTGGAAAAATCAAATCTAGACTTGATAGGGCTTTAGTGAATAGTGAGTGGTTACTTAATTTCCCTGATGCCAAACTTCTACATTTACCTCAAAAAGGATCAGACCATGCTCCCATTTTTCTTTCCATGTATAACATGTCTAGTATCTCAGGTAAAAACTGGAAGTTTTTCCAACATTGGTTGAATAATGATGCATGTAAAAATAAAATTATGAGTGCTTGGAAATCTAATCTTTCAGGTTCAGCAGCCTATCTATTATCTGATATGCTCTCTAATACTAGACATCTTCTTTCCAAATGGAGTAAGTCCACTTTTGGTCATATCCAATCTAGAATCACCCAGCTTCAAGATAATCTCTTACAACTTCAGGCTCAAGATACTCATGGTAATAACACAGAAGAAGTAATACATCTGGAAAAAGAAATTGATATCCAGAATGATATTCAAGCAAGTTCAAATATGCAAAAATCCAGAGATCACTTCTATAATGATATGGATAGGAATTCTAAATATTTCCACATCAGAGTTAATTTCATAAGGATAAGAAACAGAATAGATTCTTTACAAGCACCAGATGGCACTTGGAGTCAAGATAGGAATTCTATTGAGTCTCTTTTGGTCTCACACTTCAAAAATATTGGAACCACTTCTCATCCAGCTGATTCTTCTCATTTCTTACAGTGCATTCCTTCCTGTATTTCTACTAAAGATAATGAAGAGCTTACTAGAGTCCCAGATGATAAGGAAATACATAAATCCTTAATGTTTATGCATCCTTGGACATCTCTAGGGCCTGATGGATTCCCACCAGGATTCTATCAAAACCAATGGCATCTTGTGGGCAATGATGTGTGCAAAATGGTCAAAGCCTTCTTCACTTCTGGCTATTTACTCAAGAAGATCAACAATACAAGAATTTCCTTAATTCCAAAAACAAAAAGAGCTCATAAACCAGAAGACTACAGGCCTATAGCCCTGTGTAATACAACATATAAACTAATCTCTAAGATCATTGCTCTTAGACTTAGAAAACACATGGTTAAAATCATTTCTCCTATGCAGTCTGCTTATGTTCCTGGTAGACTGATTTCTGAGAACATTTGTTTAGTTCAAGAATTAGTGAAAGCCATGAAGAAAAAAAGAGGAAGAACAGGACGTCTAGCTCTAAAAATGGATATGTCTAAGGCCTTTGATAGGCTGGAGTGGGAATTTCTAATTGAAGTTATGAGAAAATTTGATTTTTCTGAGAAGTTTTGTCATCTCATCTTACAATGTATCAGCACTACATCTGTGGAGATTATGATCAATGGCTCTCCTTCTTCTTCTTTCAAACCTTCAAGAGGAATCAGACAAGGAGATCCCCTTTCTCCCTTTCTTTTCATCCTTGCAATGGAAGCCTTTTTAAGACAGTTATTTTATCATGAGAATAAGAGACAAATTACAGGTATGAAAATCTCCAGATATGCACCAAAAATTAACCATTTATTGTTTGCAGATGATTGTCTTTTATTTTGCAAGGCAAATCAAACTGAAACTAATAAATTGTTACAAGTTATTGAAGAATTCAGTTCCTGTTCTGGACAACTTATAAATTTCCACAAATCTGCAGTCTTCTTCAGTAGAAATACAAGTACTTCTTGCTGTCAACTCGTCAATGGATTTCTTCAAGTTAGGGAGCTTAGCATTACTGAGGAAAAATACCTGGGTCTGCCATTCTTTGTGGGAAGAAACAAAAAAATTCCTTTCTCAAGTTTAATCACAAAAATGGAGAATGGGATGACTAGATGGTGTTCTATAAATATGTCGGAAACTGGCAGATCGGTAATGGTGAGAAATGTCACAAATGCTATTCCAGTTTATCACATGATCAGTTTCAAATTACTAGATGTTACTATCAATAAAATGAATTCTACACATCAAAAATTCTGGAGGAAAAAAATGACAAACAAGGGCAGGCCCCCTATTTCTTGGAATAATGTAAGTAAACCAAAGGAATAAGGAGGACTTGGTTTCAGAAATCTCAAGTTATTCAACAGAGCATTACTTGCAAAATCTGCATGGAAATTATGCACGGATAATACATCAATGTGTGCTCTTTCTCTCAAAGCAAAGTATTTCCCAGATGGAAAGGTTTTTGATATAAAAGAGAATTCTAACTCTACTTGGTCATGGAAAAGCATCAGCTCAGAGTTGTCTTTCATCAAAAAATACAGTTGTTGGAACATTGGAAATGGCCAAACTGTCTTAATCTGGAGTTATAGATGGATCCCAGAGTTATTAACACCACTCACTCCAAAAGATGGTATCAACAATTATCAGAATTATACTCATGTTTCTCAACTTTTTTCAAATTCAGAAGGTTGGAACTATTCTCTCATTTTCTCTCTTTTCGAAGCCCCAGTTGCAAGATTAATTCTTAATATCACAATTCATTCTCAGTATCAAGACAAATTGGTCTGGACTTTGGAGAGAAATGGAAACTTCTCAGTTAAATCAGCTTATAACAAGATGTTTCAAGAGCAAAATGTGAATCCCACAATTGGACAAAGGATGAAAGATATATTCAAGAAGTTATGGAAGCTACCTATTCTGCCAAGGATAGCTCAGTTTATCTGGAAATGTCTAAAAGACATTCTACAAACCAGAGATAAACTAACTTATGTGATTCAAAACGGTGATTATGGTTTCCCTTTCTGCGCTCAAACTCTGGAAAATTCTTCACATTGAATTCTACATTGCAATCTCTCTAAAGCAGTCTGGTTTGCAGTCTTAGGAATCCATATTCAAGCTGATGCAAACTTAGTAGAGTGGTTATGCAACTGGTTTGACGTGTTGTTTTCACATCAGATACAAGAGGATCATCTTTGCAAAATAGAAATAACTGCATGGTGTATATGGTCCGCACGGTGTGATAATGTGTTCAAAGGGTGGAAGATAACTCCAGACACAATCATTCATCGAAGTAAAAAAGAAGTAGAGCTCTTGAAGACAAAACATGACACCTCTATACCTCCTATTCCTAAACAAAATAGATTAAATCTGCATTGGAGTCCTCCTCCTATAGGAATGCATAAAATTAATGTAGATGGTTTTTTTAATTACTCTTTAAAAACAGGTGGGATTGGTCTAATCTTACGTGATTTTGCAGGTACTCACAGGGGCTCCAAATGCATCTTCCTAGAATCAGCTCTGAGTCCAGAGAAGTGGAGTGTAAGGGATTACGAGAAGCTATACAATGGGCAGAAGATATGAGGTTGGATAAGGTAGTTTTTGAAATGGACTCTCAATTGGTTGCTGATGCAATAAACAAAGAAGACTTCAACGCAGATTGGAGAATTCGTTTTTTAATCTTAGACATTAAAGAATTCTTAAGAATAATGTTTCCTGGGAATCCATTTATGTGCCAAAGGAAAAAAATAAGGTTGCAGATAGATTAGCAAAATTATCTAGAGTTTCTTGCTTAAGTAGTGTATGGATTCTGTCCATCCCTGATGACATCTTATTTCAGCTAAATGAGGATGCCAATCATGTAATCTCTGACATTTAATCAATGAAAATTCCAGCTTCAAAAAAAAAAATCTACTTTGGAGAGTTTTTGTTGTGCTCTATACATATGAATTTTCTCAAACGAGGTTAGACCAACCCATAGTTGTTAAGTTCTTACACAGCTTTTATCCAAGGGAAAAATACGACTTAGTCCAAAATCCCATCCAAATATACTAGTTAGTCCACACCCATTCAACAAGGTACAAATTAGTCCAAATATATGGAAAGTACACTAATAACCCTTAATATTACAATTTAGTCCAAATATTTTCAGTTTAGTCCATAGTGACTTACGATGATGTCACCGGTTTTAAATAATATAAAAATAATTTCAAAACGATTTATTTTTCGAACCCCTCATCCAAAATTCACAAACTTTATATATTCGGAAAGCTCTTTTCCATAGCTATAAAAAAAAGGGTAACCATATGACTATATAATATTCACTTTTAAAAAAAAAAAAATTCAATCCATTATTTGATGTGTACAGTAAAGTGCACCTGCAAGAAACTTTTAGAAGTTTATGCAATCGGTTTTCCACATGTCCACCACTTTGTATACACCAAAAAAACATGGATGAAATTGGTCATTCATATCCACTCTTAAACAAACTTTTTCAAGGAAATTATACTGGTGCATCAATATGCACACCCTGCAAAACATCCATGAAACTGTTTATTCATAACCACGTACAAATTTACTTTTTCATGGAAAAATACACTTGTGCATCGATATGTACACCCCTGCAGAACATGCATAAAAATGATCATTCATGACCACACCTAACCTTCTTTTTCATTGAAATTACATGCGCGTACATATTTGTACACCTCTCCATGCATGAGTAGAATTGATCATTCATAACCACACATAAACTTATTTTTTACTGGAATTACATAGATGCACCCCACATAACATTCACATATAAATCGACCATTCATACCCACACATCGACTTATATTTCATGGAAAATACACTTGTGCACATATATGTACACCCATACAAAACATAGAACAAACAACAATATACGTTAACTAATCTATTTCATTGGATTTACACAGGTGCACTAGTATGTACACAGCTACCCGTATTGTATAAACATAATATATGGAAACTCAGATGGCTTTGAACCATCAACCTCCACAAACCTTGTGATAGGCTTGGGCGCTCTACCATTTTCAGCTTGTGAGTCCCTAAATGAAATGAATAAAAAGAAAAAAGAATTGATGCCAAAGGTGCACCAGTGTATGATATAATCAACACGTGTACATCTACGTACACATCAACAATCTACATTGTATAATTGTGTACGTATTAACAATCAAAAGGTATACAACTATGTACACTTTAATATGTGTATAAGTATATATACATTAAAAATCAACATGCGTATAACTCTGTGACCCTGGTTACTCTCACCAACAATGCGACAACAATTTGAATATCCACAAAATAATATAAGCGAAAACACTATTAAGAACCTCCATAACCAACTACGTGTCATTTTCTCACATGTGCATAAATTCATACACCCTAGTTCCGGATTAAAAAAAGAAGACATACTCACCTAGATCAATGATTTCCATGTCGTTCGTTGCACAATTTGAGTAACGTCTGCAGCTTTCTCTTTACAAGTATAGAGAAAAAAATGTTTTGGACTGAATCGTTTAAGAATTGACTAACTCGTTTGAAATTGTGTAAATTTGGACCTCCTAGTACTAGGATTGAGAGGGATGGACTAGGGCGTTCAAATGCCACTAAAAAAGGGATTAAACGTAAATTTCTACTTTATCCAATGAAATCCAATGAATCCTGGGTTTGCTATTGACTGCCATCTCTATTCTGCAATCTAGTGTTTCTTATTAGTTAATTTTCTAGCTTCATTCCTGTAGTAGTGTGTCGATACTTGCCACATATTACTAGATCCAGATTTCATATGAAACATGGTTGTTGAGGTACGTGGGGTATGCAGTATTATTGAACACGTGAAGTACTGGGAGATAGTGAGGAAGTATGCAGTAGTTGCTTTCCAACAGACTGGCGTTATAAGTTAGAGCTAGGTTTTATGCTAGATGCATGAAGAGAGCTTTTGTCAAGTCTAATTAGCTGCCAATATTGTTTGTGGGTCTCCAGTTAAGTGATAAATAAAATACGATGATAGGTGCCTTAGTGCGGTTTTTCTTTCCAATACTTATCACTAATGAGGTGCTTCGTTTCATTGTTGTCGATGTGGATCTGAATTGTACCCCATTTTAATCCAGGATAATCCAAAAATCTAGAGTGGTGAATTTCATTAGCCTCTGTATGTAGTTTTTCTTGCTTCTGCCAGAAGTTCAGCTTTCCTCTAGCTTAATGTAGGTGGATTGCAAAGCAGGCATGTCTTTGCAAATTATGATGTTGTTCATTCTATAGACCATCAGATTGCATGGGGTTGGGAACTGGTGAAGTCAAGCAGCTTTACTAGTGCTACTTTTAATTTTGTAGATTTTAATTTCTGGGTTTTGATGAAAATCAAAATCATGGTTGAGGATATTACTTTGCAGACTTGGTCTTGTTTAAGAGTCTCTTTGTTTCCTGTTGGTACAAGGTACAATCAGGAATTCAGAATTAGTTATGTTATCGAGGTGAAAGCATGAAGGAGTTGGCCTCGTATCAATTGGTGTTTTGCTTTTGCACTGACCTTTACCAGTGATATTTAAAAGGGATATTTTGCTGGCATTATTGTTATGCCTGTCGAGGCTAAAGGGAAGTGTTAGGACTTGAATATAGTTTGTTCAGAATTTTGCTAGAACCTATTTTATGGTTGCATTTGAGTGATTAGTTCTGTAATATCATGTTAAAGTACAAAGACATGAAACCTCTTGGTCAGGTTAAACCAGAGATTACATTGTCTGGTAATTGTAGCCATTTGGGTACAGTGTGTAGAGAAATTCTGTCAAGTAGCTCTCTAAAGTTTTTCGCAACTTGAAAAAAAAACAAATATGTTTTAAAACCAACAGATAAACAGAGATGATGCACTAAAGTTTAGTTGATGGAATTGCAGACCGCTCAACATGGAAGCTTTCACTGATGGAGTTGGCACTAACATACCAGCCGAGTGTAAGAAAAAGGAATGCCAGATTATCAGTCTGAGTTTAAGTGAAAGGAATGCCAGTCGTACCCTGCATTGCAGTCATACTTGCCTTCAAAATACTCTTAGATGGCACTTCAACTGTATAAACAGACCCCATCTGTACTTCAACATCGTCGTGATAATGACAATTTTGAAGAAGATTCTGATTCCGATGACGAGGTTGTTGAAGATATTGAGAATGAATCCAAATTGATTAAAGTCGTGGAAGACCCAATTGAGCTTGCTAAAGATTATAATGATGCTGAAAATTTTAGTTGAAGCAGAAAATAAGAGTTCGATAGAGGACCACGATATACTTGAGGTAAATAATTCACTGAATGTTAAGAAAAATGGGGATCTTGAATAAGGTTTGTCTAATCCTTTGTAAAATTCTATATATATTGATCCTTTTACTCTAATCGAAGTAGCTTCTAAAAGAGTTGTTAACCCGGCTTTTAGGAAAATACCTCACCTAAGATTGGAGTTGTGTGCTTCCAAAGGTTTAACGGATTATTTTGCTTCTAAGTATCCACCACTTGATGTGTTTAATTCTAGCATTGTGCAGGTTTTCCGAAAGGAACCTATTGAAGTTTCCACATTATATGTTCTATATAAACTTTCGAGCATAAAAAGGACTAAGTATGGGGGAAACTTACACCATATAATAGTTTCACTAGTACTCTATTACACTAATATTTGTGTGAAGATGTTATTGGAGCTACAGGTTGTTATTTGGGAGGATCCCCAAATTTTCAGATTGTTGGTGTACGGACGATAACAATAAAGTTGGGCTGACGACGTTAAACCAAGCGCTAAATGGGAGGCAACCCATCGGTTTTGTATCTCTATCCCTTTTGTTTTTGTTTTCGTTTGATTTTTATTTGTTTTAAAAGTTTGCATATCATATCTTGAATTCCCATCTTAAATTGTTACAAAGTCCTATATCTATAATAAATGTTTTTGACGGAAAGCTATTTTTCATCAGAAAAATTCTGACTGCGCACTTGTTGCAAAAATAGCACTCGAGACTTCATTAGAAGTCCGATTTGAGTGGTTGACCGCAACTTTTAAAGGGGACAGACTCATCTTTCTTATACATAAAGAAAATATGAATTTGGAGTCTGTTAAGTTGGACCGATTGGCCTGGACATTTGAGGTTTGGTATTTTCCAGAACTTTTTCAGACTGCGCTTCTGTCAGTCCGGAGGCTATAACTGTCAGACCATTTATCGAAACACTGTTCCCTTTTGATATGTTATAGAAAAGACGTAGGCGAACAACTTTCGTCAAGGAAGTTTTGTCAAATTCCTTACCAGATTGTACAGTTTTCAAGTTTTCCAGGATGTTGCGTCATAAAATCAGAAATTTCGGTTTTTGAACATTGAGGACAATGTGGAGTTTAAGTGTGGGGGAGTAGTTAAGCATGTTTGGGAAGTATACTAGTATTAGTATTCACTTTTGCAGGATATTTTCAGTATTTTATATACTTAAAAATATATATATATATATATATAATAATAATAATAACCAGAACTCTATGATTTTTCTTGGCCTTTTGAAACTTCATTTCGTTGAATTTTTTGAGCTAACTAGGATGACACCAAATCTGCCTTCCATGCTGATAATTTCGATTCTTTTGGCTATATAATTTATTATCATACCCGAGAAAACTCAGTTGCTAGAAATAACATGATAGTTGTTGAAAACATCAAGACAAGAACTTGTGCATGCATTGCTCGTAAGTCGTATTCTATCAATACCGAATCACATTCTTTTTAATTTTGCAGTATATGTTTCTCTAAGTGATTTGGTGGGACTCTAGTATTTCTTTGATGTTGTCCCGAGGAAAAATCGTTGGTTGAGATAGAAGCCCCAAAGATAATGAAAACGATCAAATTAGTTGGTTATATGCATTAATTTATGGTGAAGATTTCATCCTAAGAAACAATGTTTTACATTTGTTTAAAGGAAGTAAGTTTGTGAACTTGTTTCATGAATTGAAAGGGAAATCATTAGGTATATTGATCATAAGTAATCACCATGAGATGGTATGATCGATCCTTGTAATTGGTGTGACTGATCCTAGTAATTGGTGTGACCGATCACAAGAGCTTATGTAATCGATCCTTGTAATTGGTGTAACTGATCCTAGTAACTGGTATGACCGATCACAAGTAGGTACCAAAAATAAAAATCAGGCTTGATTACCACATTACTACTATTTGTAGCAAATCCAAAATATTTGAAGTGGTATTCGATACTTGATGGCAACAGTGTGTGTTTTTCCTGTCTCCGTCGCCTAAACAAGCGTGGAATGCAGGATCCATGGGAACTATCATGAGTATGTCGTTGGATCCAAAAGATCCATATTGTCAAGTTGTCGATAAATTGAGCGAAACTACATCATTATTTATTGAGAATCCAAATCAAAAGGATTTGATATGGGCATACGTGAGTGAAACCTATTATCATTATTTAGCAAGTCAAAAAGACTATTGATGAAGTTATCAAAACTTGGTCCTTGTCTTCGTCGCCTAAACAAGCGTGGAACGCAGGATCCAAGGCAACTATCACATACTTGCTGAAAAGAACATGCGCTTAGATAATATCTAATCATGTTGTCGAGTTAAATTGGTGCTTATCTCAACTAGTGCGCTAAATACATTTATATATCCTTTGACGACATTCATACAAGTACCGTGGGTAACATCGTTCAGTTTAGTCTACATTTGCACACTTCATTTTTCCATCCATTCTCTTATCTATCCATGTGATTCAAGTTTAAATAGATACGCTAGTACTATGCGTAACGTCGAAAGATATTGCATCAGGTATATGTCTATGACTATCTTAGTAGAGTTTACTTATTTTCATGAATGTCACACGCAAGAAATTGTTTATGTGTGATGATTGGAATTCTTGTGGGATATTGATAGCTAAAGAAAAAATTTAGGCTAATTATTTAGCTTGCTCAGTGTCGATCCTAACTTTTTTTTTTTTTGGCTAGAAATTGGAGTAGGTTTTGTGGGTATACCTCTTGTAAACCCTCACGAGACTATAACTCGTCCACTAGGAACACCTAGGGGTTTAAAGGCTTGTTTCACATGCTATGTGCAACCGTGATTCCAGCGAAAGTGAGTTAGGATTTGGTTTAGGTTGGGTAGTTTGCTCGAGGACTAGCAAAATTAAGTGTGGGGCAATTTGATAAGTGCATAATTTACTATACTTTTGTTATCACTTCCACGCTTGTATTTGCTATGTTTCTTTCATATTTCCTTGTATTACTCTTGTTTTCTTTTGTTTGTCTTATTTAGGTAGAATCATCCAAAAGGAGTGAAAAGAGTGCTAAAGCGGACATAAACGTGAGCTTGGACTAAGGACCAGGAGGAACTAGATCAAATTCAGGAGTATTCAACTCTATTTTGTAGAGGATGAAGAGATGAAAAGAACGCAAAAAGAATGAGGTCATTCCGAGTTTGTATGCAAAAGTTGTAGGCAAAACCGTATGGATCAAATAAGGCCCAATTCCTATCTACTTGTGTGACCGATCACACCAATTACCAGGATCGGTTACACCCTCCAAGAAGTGACGAAAATACTTGCAAAAATTGGTTTTCTTAATTCCGAAGTATTTCCAAACCCAAATATTTTTAGGGATATTTAAAGATACTTCAAAATACTTTTTAAGAGAGTACCAAGTACCGAACAGAGAATATTATCAAAAGATACGGAAGTGGAGACAAGAAGCGAAAGCTTGGTTTTTGGGTTCTTCCAATACCGAAACTATTTATCTTTGATTTTATCATATGTATATCATGGGTTTCACTAAATCCATGAGTAGCTAAACTCCTATTTGATTGAGGATGAATTCTAAGTTCTAAACGTGATTTGATTTAATATATGAATCTATTTTGATTTCTTCATATGAATATCGTTTGTTTCTACTATGATTAATATTTATGATTGATTGATTGGTTGATTTAGGAGGCTTACTAAACTGATCCCTTAATTGATCTATTGATAGTAACGGGTTAGGATATCCGTAATTGTTGAATAATCCTTACACAAGTAGAAAACGTGAGACCTTGCAAAGGGATTCTATGGAGCAATCGCGTGTAGGAACAATACTAGTAAGTGAATCGATCGTACCGAGTTTAACCGCTAGGACCGAACCTAGATTCATAAACCCTAAAGCATTTGATTGAGTTACATCTTGTAAGCGTACCTCAAAGTGGCTCAGACGGATAGAATCTGATAGCTAAGCATACATGTTATTCGGTGATATTAGGAGTCTTGAGGGTAGCTAAGCGTACCTGTTAGCCCACGGTTGGTGATAATCTATGATTAATAACGAATAGATAATTATATTACTTTGATTAATGTTTAGTAACGAAGAAATATTCCTCGATCATACTCCTCATCCTTGATTACATCTTCATTAATCATTTGTTTTGTTATTTATTTTGCTGTATTTGCAACCTACAAACAAAACCCCCCGTTTGTGACATTTGACAACTGAAAACTCCCTGCTCTTCGTGGGAACGATCATTGCTTCCATTATGTTACCAGTTAATTGTATGGAAATAAGTGATTTAATTTGTTGCGCTCACAACACGCATCAAAAGCGCAGTTACTTCTTGAAAATGCAAGTAGGAGCTATCTTGCGTGTCATAGATGATATACGGACCAGGGATAGATGTACTGTTACTGAAGATGTACTCTTTGATTGGGAGTATAACTTCTGAAGAACTTGGTTTTAACTTGAAGTGGCTTCGTCAAATGATCGACACCATCAAGGATGCAGTAGAGAATAATGTACCTTTTACCAATGATGGTGTGGTGAAGAAGATGTCCAAGATCGCTAGATTGACTGAAGAGCTGGAGTTGAAGAAAGCGGCCTTGCAAGTCTTGGAGAATACAAAGAAGCAGAAATATTACTTTGTCGGCTTCCTTTAGTTTTCTTTCTATAATCTCTTGAACCTTGAACTTCTGAGAGATGTGAGGTTTTATTTTGGTTTTGATTTTTTGATTGGTTTTGGATAAGTGAGTGATTGAGGATTTTCTTTTGGGTTTGATATAAATATTTCTTTTAATAAAAGAACTTTGATAAATAAATGAATTCAAATACTGGATGCAAGTACTGCAAACGTTTTGGAGGAATTGAAAATACAGATGAAAGAAAATCCTAAAATGCATTAGGTGTCACGAACGTTCGTTCGTGCCTTGAACATGTGACACCCAAAACGCTGAATGTCTCAGGCGTCAAAGGCTTTGAGCCAATTCTCCTGTATCACTGGTATACTCGTCTTGCCCTTCATATCAACCAACTTGTAGTATCCTCCGGCCGTGGACTTGGTGATCATAAAAGGTCCTTCCCAGTTAGAATTTCTTGTAGAATGGAGATTGCTTTAGTTGCCTTAAGAACTAAATCCCCTTCATGAAATTTGTTAGGCTTGATCATTCGTGCCCTGAATATTTTCTGCTGGTTTGGAATTCCAGTGGGATTTCATGTTGGTGGAGCTTTCCAATCTTGCAGCACATGTGGACCCTCGTGCAAGGGAGAATATTCAGGATACTACTTTTGGTGCTCAGTCATTATCCCAGCAATGATTGTATCAGTGAGACATTTGATCCGGAGAGGGTCTGCGTCCAACCACTTGGTGAAATATTGCTGAGGTGAGATCATCCATTCATAGCATTTTGCAATAACTAAGTTGTTGGTGGAGTAAAGCCCTCGGATCAGAGCAGCATATTTGAAAATTGACAATATGGACGCATGAGGGGGAATAAGACTTGCCTGAGTGCGGAACCTTTTGATGAAAGCATGGGAATTTTATTCAAGTTTTTGTGTTAGCTCCATCAAGGCTTTGACTTCCTGCATATGCTAGAACGATGGAGTATCCTCTATTTCTTCCGAATCAGAGCTTTCTTCAACAGAGATGCAATTGAAGGTGTTGGAGTTACCTTTTCAGCATGAATCCACATACGTCCGAGGATCATATCATATCCTGGATCCTCCCTAATTATGAGTCTATAAAGGGATAATATTTACATCCGTGCCAACATCAACCAACGCTCTCCTGAATTCATTTCCTTTGAGATTGACCGTGGTAAGAAGTCCCCAGTCATACATCTCTTTGACAGCGACCGGAGGTTCAGGGAGTGCTTCTGGAATGGACAGACGTTTCCCAGACACTATATGGTTCAAAGTCGCGAACATGTCCTTCCTTTGAGTCTTTGACAGATAAAGCAATTCACTGATGTGCTCGATCAATGACTGAACTGCTTCCTTGACCGGTTGTTCAGAGAGTGTGAAGGTTCTAATTGGGAGAGGATTCTTGTGTACTCCTTCAGTCCCCAGTTCTCATGAATCAATCTTTTCCTTAAAGATGTGTTTCAGGACTCTACAATCGCTTGTTGGGTGATTGACAAATCTATGGAAACGACAATACCGAGGATTCTCCATTTCTTTCTCAGTCGACTTTTTCCTAACGTTGGGAAATTTTATCACACCATCTTGAATCCAGACTTCTAATAATTTTATCACCTCTTCAATGGGAAAAGGAAAATCTGGGTCCTCCTGGTCATTTTGCTGACGCTGAGTTGATGCTTGTGCGTTTTGAGTTTGATTATCCTTCCTTCGTGGAGAAACTTGGGATACAGGGGAAGCATGCTTGTGATGTTGTGCCTTGGTTTTCTTTTTACTTCTTTCAACAACAACATTCATGGAAGGATGGAGGTTGAGTTTCAGATCAGAAGAATACCCTTGCAAACTTCTTTATTCTGGAAAGGCTTGGATTGACTGAATAGAGCAGCAGTCGATCGGTCAATTGCTTCGGCCACGATCTGAGAGTGTAAATCCTCCAAGAGATATTTATAAAATGGCATTATCCTTTCATCGTAAGAGATCTGATTGAGGCATGCTAGAACGGGGGGCTTCTTTATGAGTTTGTGGGAATTGTTCTGAGCTTTCACGGGCGCCCAAGCTAAATTGGTGGAGCTTTCTACGCTTGTCATGAGTGTAGACTTTTCCCTCGTTGTCACTATTGGAGGTATGGATATCAACACCAGTGATAACATGGGAAGGATTATCATTCTTTTCAGAGAAATCATTGATTGGTTCCCTCGATAACTGATCCGTAAAAAATTTCAAAAGGGCGAACACCTCATTCTATATCTTGATAATTTCCGCCTGATTTGTTACTACATCATTTAGGATTTTCATCAGATCAGCAATAGTGGTTGAGCTTTGAGCATTCATAGCTTCTAAGAGAGCCTGACTACGGCATCCGAGTTTAGTAGTAATTGGAAGAAATTTGCCGGTATTGGGAGATAATGAATTGAGATTGAATGTTTCTGAGACCTCCCCATAATCGACCATCTTGAGAAAATTTGGATTGCAACCGAGAGATTAATCTCCCACTGTGGTCGCAAATATGTTGATGGGGTAAAATGATTCGCTGGTTTTTTAGGGAGTTGAGAGACGACCGTGTGACAGAGGCTCCTCAACCGAGTGAACTGCCTAACCTCAAGCATATGCACTGCACGGGAGTGCTTTGTGTTCGAGAGATCAATATGTATGACCCCGGCCTAAACCAAGACAATGGTCGTTCCAGAGTCAATTCTGTCACAAAGAGGGAAGAGGGTTGATCTGTAGGAGGGAAGCTGAGAAGTGTGTGGAATCAATGATGATCAAGGGTTGTGAATGTGTTTAAGGTTTCTGCAATGAACTGTTGGGTTCGAATAAGTTCAAGTCGATTGATGGAATTCTTGAGTGATTGCTCGAAAAATTGTCTGTCTTTCAATCGTGGATTTAGAGACTTATTTATATTTCCAGAATAATAGACACATTGATATCCACTAAGTGTGACGGTTGCTCGAGTGAAAGAGTGAGAAAGTGGGAAATCTTGGTTTCACCAGTTCCGGGTCGTGCGGAGACTTGGTTGATTATCCACCCACTACTTTGCTAACTCCCTCAACTGCTTGCACGACTTACTCACATTTCTCATCGTGGATGAACACACGTGTTGTAGGCCTCCATACCAAAACCCTAATGGATATCCCCCATGTGACGTGATTGATGTCTCACGAACATGGAGTCTGGAAGGCAGACGTGTATTTGATCAGTCAGTCGTTGACTCGATTAGACGATGGGTATAACTATTGTTTAGTGGAGCATGATTGTCGAATGCTCTAGGATTCATGGATCGAGCGTCTGCTATGACGCACAGTTCTCGAATGAATGATGTTGATAGTCTGTGCAAATATTGCTCGTATGATGACTTATTGAATATTGATGGTTAAATCAATATTCGAGCGCAAGTATTGCTCTTTAGATGAATTACTGAATATTAAATCAATATCTGAGCAAGTATTTCTCATTCGATAAATTACTGAATATTGACAGTTGGATTAATATTCGAGCATTTGAGCAAGTATTGCTTATTTGATGAATTATTGGTAGCGTGACCAAACAAAATAATAATTAAAATATTGGTAGACGGACCGTATAATTAATCCAGATGTTGATTGCTGGACCAACATAAAATTATTAGTGTTTGAACTTGCTCAGAATTATGATTTGTAGAGCGTTTGTTCGAAACCCTAATTTTTGATCAATTGTTCGTCAATTGATGATTTACTGAAAGTAAGTCACCG
This sequence comes from Papaver somniferum, assembly GCF_003573695.1. Classification (NCBI taxonomy): domain Eukaryota; kingdom Viridiplantae; phylum Streptophyta; class Magnoliopsida; order Ranunculales; family Papaveraceae; genus Papaver; species Papaver somniferum. The sequence continues at coordinate 93,024,980 of NC_039366.1, read as the reverse complement.
AGTGAAGCAGGGACCGACTACATGGGATGATGGACGACCATGTAGCGCCCAAGTGCTCGAGTGAGCGTTCACCAAAGTCTTTTGTTGATCAGTTGGTGAAAGAATGATCAAATGATGGATCAATCATTTATCAAAATAGTGCTCTTGAGTGTTAGGTAATAAAACCTAATTATGGAGAGATGAGGGACCGACCAAGAGGGCATGGAACCGTCCCCTGGTGGTCGTGGGACCAGACGAAGGTCGTTTGAATGAGTCCCAAGTTGGTTGGAGAGAGTTTGGACCCAATATGAGCGATTGATAGCAAATTAGGTCAAAATTATGAAAATGTAAGGGACCGGCTTATTGCAAGCCTTAGGGCCAGACTTGGTCGGTTAAGGTAGCATGTCCGTGTCACCATGATGTCGGTGTCTCAGTCCTGAGAGTTTTGGTATTTTCTGGTGAGCGATTGAGCAGTATTTTGGATTTTCAGAAGAGTTTGATCTTGACTGAAACTCTCAATTTTGCTTGAATGAGCAAGCAGAACTTTGCTCATGCGACTAACGTTTTGAGAAATTAAAAAAAAAATGATATTTTTAGTTTTTTACGTGAGAAGCCTAGTCGGTCGAGTGACCATTTGACTTTTTGGCTTTTTCATGGTTTGGGCAATATTTGAGAAAATATTGAAAAACTAGGGTTTTCGCTCAAACGATGGAGTTCCATGAGATGATGGAAATAATAATATGAGAGAATAAGGGATTGTGAGGTGTGAGACCGGCCACGTTAAGGGCATGGACGTCCGGCTAGGTGGACCGGTCTCATGACACCTTTCCCTATTTTTGTTTGATAAAAGTATGGAAAACTAAGAGTTTCTCTTAAACGAGGGAGTTTGCTCAAATGAGGGAATCTCTGTGAGACGAGGGAGAAAATAAATTAATAGTGAAAATAAAATAATGGAGAGGGGGACTGGCCACAGCGGCATGGTCGGTCAGCCGACCAGTGGGCTCGGTCCCACGCCTCTTATTTATTTTATTTAATATTATTTTCTCTATAAGTCGCTCGTTCGTCCATACTTTGATCGTTCGTTCGTGTGTTTGGGTGCTCGTTTGTGCATTATTGTCAAGTACACTTGCACCATTTTCTCGGGACTTACTCGATGATGGTCCAGACGCCCAATTGTTGAATATCTATTACTAATCCATGGAATCAGTCGGGGATCATCCATGGAACGGAGTACTGAGATAAAATAGATTACTTTCTAGGAATTCAGTCGGTGAATGTCACGTTAGAATTAATCTATTGCAGAATCGAGATATGAGATAGTCGAAACATCATACTCATTATGAAGGGTGCATAGTCAGGGAACAACGTGCAACGTCGACATCTTGAAGGCGTTAATCCCTATAACAAACAATTATGTCTAGAGAGACGCCTGAATCTATACACGGTCTCTTTACATAGTCAAGGAACAACGGGTATCGTGACGTCCTGAAGGCGTTAAGCCCTCCAACAAACAATTATGTCTAGAGAGCCGCCCAATCATTATTCTATGAAGAGGTGGGTCTCTTTGTGTAGTCAGGGAACAACATGCAGCTCGACGTCCTGAAGGCGTTAATCTCTCTAACAAACAATTATGTCTAGAGAACCGCCTAATCATTTGATTCTATATAGAGGTCATGATGAAATGTGTGCAACATCGAACGCTCAGCCGGGGAGGCCTTTCGAGAAACATTTTCATCATGGCTCTGAGAGGAACACTCACTCAGTCGGAGATCGTGAAATGGTTCACGCATCATCAAATATGAATAGTAACATGCGTTCCTGAAGCCGGGTCAGAAACATGCAGTATCATGATTTTACGATTTTGACCCTTGTTGAAAATCCACCATCTACACTTAGGTAGGTTACTTTGTAAAATCGGTTTTTTCATGAACTAAAATATTTGTATAATAAGGAATGCAATTTTCGCAAACCACGACTATAATGTTCATGAATCGATTCGAGTGAATCAAAACCGATTTTGTTTCGATTGTGTCGTGTATACTTCTATGAGATCCAAGCAATTGAACAACTCTCTAACTAGTTCATTTGAGTCATTTGAACTAGTTATGGTGAAGATGAATAAAGTTGATATGAAAGTGCTCATATGGCTAACCATTGGTTAACTATTGTTGAACCAACTAAGTATACACGTTTAGGTACGGTTACTCAAACCTAAATGAAGTTGCATTTCATTTGTGTATAACAAGCTAAGTTCGATCTAACGGTTGAAAGATATTAACTTGAATCTAATCAGGTTTTCATCTAACGGTGAATATTGAATGTTTTGTTACCAAGGTAACTTAGATTGCAAACCCTGATTTGGAGACTATATAAAGGAGAACTATAGCAACTGAGAAACCTAATCCCCACACCTCCTGTGTGATACTAGTTGTATAAGCTATAGTCGATTCTCTTTTAAACTTAGGTTTTTCACGAAACCTTGTAGGTTAACGACTTAAAGACTTCATTGGGATTGTGAAGCCAGACCCAACTATTTTCTCTGTAGTCGTGTGATCCGATCTTGTTGTTTCTATCGTGATTGAGTGCAATCGTAAGATTGGCTTGAGATTTATATCTCCGATAGGCAAGATAGAAAAATATTCACAAACACCTTCGTCTCATCGTTTATGATTCCACAATATCTTGTTTCGCTAGTCGATTAAGATTATTGTGAGGTGATTGATATTAGTAGGCTGTTCTTTGGGAATATAAGTTTGGCGTATCAATTGGTACCTGTTCACCTTGATTTATCAAAAGACGGAACAAAATTCATAGGTATATCTGTGGGAGATAGATTTATCTATTCAATAGACCTTTATGTGTGAGACAGATTGGTTTATCAAGTCTTCGACTTTGGGTCGTAGCAACTCTTAGTTGTGGATGAGATCAGTTAAGGGAATCAAGTGCATAGTATCATGATGGAATCAAGTGCAACTGTACCTTGAATCAGTGTGAGATTGATTAGGGTTCAACTAAAGTCCAGACCGAAGTTAGTTTGTAGTACGCTAGTGTCTGTAGCGGCTTAATACAGTGTGGTGTTCAATCTGGACTAGGTCCCGGGGGTTTTCTGCATTTGCAGTTTCCTCGTTAACAAAACTTCTGGTGTTTGTGTTATTTCTTTTCCGCATTATATTTTGTTATATAATTGAAATATCATAGGTTGTGCGTTGAATCGATCAATTGGTAAATCTAACCTTTGGTTGTTGATTGAAATTGATTGATCCTTGAACATTGGTCTTTGGTACCGTTCAAGTTATCTCTCTTATATTCAATCGGGCTCGCAAATTATTATTTGTTTGATTGCGGATTGAATTGAGAGATTGAGATATAACCTTTGATATACCTTTCTTAAGATTGAGTCTGACTTTCTAGTTGATTCTCTTGAAATTATATTGGAGTTAGTCCATACAAATTGCTAAGCGAAATATTGGGTGAGGTTGTTAGACCCCCGCTTTTTCACTTTTAGATTGTGTATTTGATCAATAATTCTTGAACGACTTCACAACATAAGATCGAATATACAACATATATATAAAAGATCAAATCGATATACAGGTTATAAAATTAACAAGATAATAGTTATATTTGTGCTTCAGAAATCCCAAATGAAGTATTCAAGGTCTCATCTTTTGTTCATGAAGAACCTTCGGCGATGGATGGCAACCTTTACAATAAGATACACATCATGTAGGAGATTACTTTTATGTGTTATGGGATGTCCCCAGTACATAATTAATGGTCAATGATAGGTCACTTTAGTTACTAAGCAATGAATTTCTTGTGACCTAAGTAATTCTTAATAATTTTAAGTTTAAATTCTTTCCTCGGTTACTGAAGGATTGTTTCTATAATTAGAACTTAACTTGTATTCAGGTTATTTACATAGTTTGAAGTGTTGAAATAATTAAACAACAAGTAATTACCACAATTGAGTTACTTCCAAAGACAACTTCAAATCGGTGTAATTAAGCGTGTGCATACAAAGTTTCAACTGCCTAATCAAGATTTAAACTTGCATCCGAAATTTGATCAATTCTTAAAAAGAAGAAATAACTTTTACCTCAAGATAATTATGATAATAATAGCAATCCCTAAGCTGTGAAATTGAAAATAAATAAAGAAAGCGCAGTTTTGGTCGATTTCGCTTCTAGGTTCACGAAACTAAGAAAGTAGGTTCGCGAACTCAATTGAGCAGTAAGTCTCACCAAAAAATTATCACGTTAATCGCGAACTCAAGAGGAGAAAGGAATTATAACATATTTTAACTTAGGCCTACAAACTCAAGTGATAAACAAGTCACACACTCACAGTAACATTTCTACTTGATTAGGCTCACGAACTCAGTGAATAAAAGTCATCCGTAGTGAAAATACTTAGGTTTGCAAACTCAAAAATTATGATTGCTAAACTAGATTCTTAAATGCTCACATTGGTTGTTTTTCTTGAACTTAGTTTCGAATTTCATAAGCAAAAACATGTATTTGCAACTTCATTAGACTTAGCAAATGTTTTCAAATTCACGACAAGGTCCTTTGTTACAATCATTCATTACTAAATTCTTTGAATTTTATGTAGATAGATATGAGGAAAAAGAGTATGGATGGAACATCAGCTTTCGTTACTAACCTTTGATAAGTTCTTCAAATAACGTCTTCGTGTGATTAGTCCTAAAATGTACTACCTAATCTAATGTAGTCTGAAGATGAATTTGATAGATTATAAGTCAAGAAATAGTTTTAGCAACTAAAATATGACATCAGACTTTACATATTGAAGCTTTTGGTTTCAACCGAACATTCACTTTAACAATAGTCTGCTTCGACCAAGCCGTCAGGAACTAGGATATTGGTAGAAGAAAGCGTCGTATCTTCGATTACAGAAGAGAAATCGTCACTTGTTTATTACAAGATAAGTTTGAATGCATCCTAAACAACAAAAAGTGCCTAGATAACAGTAAAACATGGAAACTCTGAAGCGATTTTCGCTTTTAGAAAAAGGTTTAGAACTTTACAAGAGTAACAAGAAGCAAATTGCTTACCCGCAAGCTATGAATGTAAAAAACAAGGAAGCAACTCTATCAAACATGATATTTCTTGATCAAATGAAATTATTGGTGGAGTTAAACACTCCATCAAACATGGTGTTTCTTCCATGTAGTTGTACGCTTATGTACGTTTCACGTCAATAGATCTGAGTGTAGGGTATTGATTAAGATATTTGTCATAAAATTAAGGAACCGGTGTTAAAAAAAATAAGATAAATAATGGATGTGCGCTAATCAATTGTCAAGGACATGAGAGTCTTGATATACTAGTACAACCGTTATCACGGTGGGAATGCCGACCGAAAAAGAATCTAAAGATGGGGTTTGTTTACTACTATTTTCGTCCCGTTTCAAAAAAAGTGATAAAGTGATACTTTCGCTCAGTTACAAAAAAAAATAATACTTTCGCGCTGTTTCAGAAAAAATGATACTTTTTCTGAAACGGGGCGAAAGTCTCACTTTTCCTGAAACAGAGTGAATGTATCATTTTTCCTGAAACGGAATGCGAAAGTATCAATTTTCCAGAAACGGAAAATTAGTCGATCAATAAACCAAAATATGGTTGCATGATGTGTTATGCATCCTTTGTGGTGGTTTGCGTAATGGTTATGTATTCAATTTTCGAGAATTGTGCCTAAAGAGAAAGTATCACTTTTCTTGAAACAGAGGAAGTACATCATTTTATTAGTTGTAACGGAAAATTAGTTAATGCATAAACCAAAATATGGTTACATAAAGTATTATGTATCCTTTGTGGTGGTTTGCATAATGGATATACATTTAATTTTTAAAAATTGTGCCTAAAATGATAAATATCTCCGAATTTTTCGTAAAAACTCTAAATTTGATATTGTTGTTTGTACTCGTTGGGTAGATTTTTTTTATAACCTTTCCAACGAGATAAAATTTGTAAAATTCCAAGGCACGGATTTTTAGATATGTTAAATTAAAGTTTGATTTCCAACATTACCCCTAAAAAATAGGATACGTAAGAAGTTATAGTAACACAAAATTGGTTAAAAAGACCAAAATCAACAATTCCTGGATGAAATGGACAGTTAGATTTTCATACTGTTTAAATGGTAAAAATGTAAAAATAAGCAGGATGTAACCAATTTCATCATGTCTATTATCAAATATTTTTTCTTATTTTTAATTTAAACAAGATGTATCCAGTTTCATCCTTGATATTTTTTAGATTTAAGATAGGATGAAACCAGTTTCATCCTTACTATTTTTTTTTTGCCATTTCACCCAAACTATTTTTTACACGTCCATTTGAACCGTGATTTAAAAATATTTGGACAAATGACCCATTTTCCGTTATAGTAATTGGACTAAAAGGAAGAGATAATTTTGTCTAGTGAAAAACGACCACCAAAAGTTTGGTTACACCAAATCCAATTTTTTTGTGTCAATTGATCACTTATAATTTACAAAAAAGTGGTCATATAAAGGTCTTCCCTCGCTTCGCTCCGTCGGCCCAATCAATCAATCATTTCCTACACATAGACAATTTAATATCATGAAAACATTACTGATCTAAGAATAATGCTCATGGTGTAGGTCTAAGTACCAAGAGAAAAAATCTAGAAATTTTAATTATGTATGCTTGCAAACAACTGGCGCCAATTGGTATGATACCCGATGCATATCATTATACATACTTAGTTCACGATGAATACTCAAAAAAACCATAACTTCGTTCGGGAGTCAATATTCATACTTAGAATTAGGAAAAACATGAAGAATGCAATGGGGGAGTGAAACAATATATAATCGCCCACCGTTTTTGCAAATTATCAAGGATGTTTTGTGAGGAAATTAGAGCTTGACCCGAGTCTTACTGACACAACCTTCGTATAAGTTTTTTGTTTTGTGTGTGTCAATTTTGACTTGTTTTATTCATTTGTTGTTACTATGTAAAGTGATAATTATTCTTTCTGCTTTGTAATTTTTTTGTTCTTAAATGTATTCTAATCCAACTTCTTAAAGTCAACCACAACTTTCATAATATAGTGTTACATATATCATAACGACGACAAAATAAACATTTCCAGCTAAAGCACTAACCAACAACCACTACCACCAAAATCATCCAATACCATTACTTTTTCACCACCATTGTTGTCGCCGACTCCAATACCACTCACCAATAGTACCTCAACCACTCCTAATCCATATTAATATAATTATCAATGTTAGAGCATCGCTCGGTCTAACTCACAAGTTTTTATATGTCAAGCTTGGTATCAGTTTTAGTTGGTCAAAACTATATCCTCATTATTATAGTCTACTATAGTCCGTTTTGGACTTTGAATATTAAAGATGGAGTTAACAAGGACTTCATCACCAAAGATATGTGAAGACTAATTATCCTATTTACTCATATTATCTACCATTCTATCCACTAAGACAAGGCGTGTGACTTTAGTATAATGATGAATATTTGCAAAGAAGAATGCAAGCTGAGGAGTAAGTCAAGTTAGTTCTTAAAGTTCACAAACTATTTTACCAGTTCACGAACTTGAACTTTCAATATAAAGACTTGATATTTTGTATCTCAATTAACTCGGGTGCACCAACAGAACTTGTCAGTTCGCGAACTAGTCGATTTTGAGATAATACTGGATACTATTTAATTCAAAGGTACACAAACTATTTTGACAGATTGTGAACTAGCTGATAAGTACACAAGATATTCTGACAGTTCGTGAACTTGCTCAAATCAAAAGGTTCATGAGTTACGAGATGACTTTGAGTTCACAAACTGTTTTGACAGTTCATGAATTGATTCGGTCTTGTGATAATTACTCTATTTATGCTTGACATTTCCAGAACCACTTAGCCATGGCTCTATGGCAATACCACTTGGTGCACTACCGTTACACATGTCTTATTTGTAATTCAACCTTAGTGTCTTGGCTGGTTTCTTTTTTTACATCCTAAGAGTTGTTTCAACCTCGGTGAATACTTTTCATACCAACATGCCTCTAATAGACAAGCATATTTGATTTCCCTTTTGATTTTTCAATCTAGGTTTAGAAATATATTTGTAGTAGTCAAAGTCCAACAAGATTCACAAATCCAGGACACTTACTCTCAGTTAGCTGAAAAGCCTGGATTACTAACCACCTCTCAAGAACAATCCAAACAAATCAAAGAAGAATTTAGATATTTATTTAAGGAATCACAAAGTCTGAGACGAATAGAACTTTGTGATTTCTATCTACTTCATTCCTGATCTAGAAATTACAAAAACCTCGAAAATCGATAAGAACAAGATACAGATACAAGAACTATCGGGTAGACGATAGTATGACCGGGTTTCACGAATCCCTAAGTGAAGTCTTCAAAGTGGTAACATAAATATGTTTCTCAGGGGAAACCTGCTTAGCAACTAAGACGCAAGAGTGCTAGGGATTAAAAAATCATGTTACAATAGTGTCTTTTTATCTATATATTTCCAAGGCTCCAGGTAGCTTTGAACTCAAGCTAACATAACTTGAGATCCAAGCAATCACTTTCTCAGTTTATATGAAACTATTATTAAGAATTTAGGTAAGCATGTGAGAAGTTCACTTTGAAGTTACACAGAAGAATACGCATTATGGTCAAGGGTTCTGGAATCGTGCATAATGATTGTGTATAGTGGCTCAGTAACCTTTGAACTTACGAGCACATAGTAGTGTTCAATAGCACTCAAGACTTAATCAATGATCCACATACACAAAGCAATTTGTCTTAGAAGTGTCTATGAGAATCGTAGCAACGTCGCATATAAAATACTTTATGTATTTCTGCTAGTCTGGAACTGGGTATGTTTGTAAACCTTTGACAAATCTTGAAGTCAGGCTACAAGAGTTTGCAAGCCGGGTTTACGATCTTTGGTAGTTTGCGAAAGTCAGATGGTAGGGGTTTGCATATCGAATAGATTTATCTGAGCTTCATAACACCTTTTATTGTTGACATTTCTCTTTGTTGCTGCCAAAGTATTGCACTTCACATTCTTTCTTGAGAGAGTTCCGTTGGCTCAGTTATGTTTCTCATTAGTTGCATGTACCCATTTTTAGCCTCTTGAGTTAATAATGGTTTCATTTGCAAATCTCAGTCACCTTGAGCATCTACAAATTTTGTAATTATGCACCACTTTGTGTTAGATTTCATGTACATTACAGGATGTAGCTCCTTTCGAGCGTCTGTTTTTCTTCGGTCATCAAGCCAGAGATACAAGCTTTTTCCATTTCCAATTGTTACTTCCATAAATTATGTCACTAGGTTTTGGTTTTTCAGTTCCTGAATTTTTTTTCCATGCTCGTTTTTCTTCATATATATCCGTAAGGACCGTAACTATAGGATAACTGTTTGATCTTGCATACTTATTTGCGCTTCTTAGATTTCTCATGTGCATGTGTCCACATATTATATGAATAATTTCCTCTAATTTTAGAATATCAAACAATCTTTTTATTAAGAAGAAAAAATTAGGAATTTTATTTCCGTTCCCGGGCTACTTAATCATCTATAATATCATACCCTAATGAATTCATTCTAAATTTACCTGTCTCTTTATTTTTCATGGGATAAACTTACCTGTGGAGTGTCGACCCTCCCACACTTTTACCAACCCACTTGCCTTCTAATCCTCCACTTCCTTTTTCCGAATTTGTCAAACATATCTTCCCTTTTTATCATTTTTTGTTGATCAACTTATCCTCTCTATTCTCTTACCTACCCCTTCCTTCTCCATTTATTGTTGTACGTGGCTAGTTTGCGTATGCCAAATCCCAACTTTTCTCAAGTTTATCCATTAAATTAAACTCTCCTCCCTGTTCTCCATACATTGATTTTCCATTAAAGCTACTAACCCCTCGCACCGTGTAGTCTTTTTCATTATGCTTCAAAAGAAAAAATGCACTCTTTTTTACATACAAAAATAATGATAAGTGATATTTTATAACTTTACCCGAAAGTTGATCAAGTTAAGTTACTCATTTCATACTTACTGTCCAAGGGACGACTTTAGAATTTTCAATTGTCGGAGGAAAAAAACAAGAATTTCCCAAACTGAAATTTTGTTGTAAGAAGAAACACGTGTCGAGTAGTAACAACAGTTAAATAGTGACAAAACAAGTTCCTGTAGGAAAGAGAGTGCTGGCTTCTGAGCAGCACCACATAAATCAAGAATGATTTTTCCCATTTAAATTTTGAAAAAAGTGAAGGGTCACATTTGGTGGGCTGCCAAACGAGTAAAAATGGTATAGTCCACATTCCACAATCCATCCACAGAGAATATATTAGAATAGTTTAATGGTGGTGGGAAAAGGCTTGCTTGGGCATAGATATTAGACACTGTTGCTCAACATATTATGCGGGACCCACACGTTTCTTTCTATCTTCCCCTTTTTCGCGTCGCCTGCTGTTTTTTTTTTAACGGCCTACAGTTCTCCACAGTTATACAATACAACCAGCCAAGGCAAACGTCATTTACAATTCTACTCATTTTTGCCAATAATACAACTCAGATATGTCACCGGAAAATAGAAAATAATTAGTTGAACTTGTCTTTAACAAAAAATGATTAGACTTTTGACAGCCAACCTACCAAACTACTTTGATAGTGAAATCTTTTTATGTCAATTTTTTCTCTGACAGTTGCCTAAAGTCCTCAAACATTTATTATACTTCAAATGACTTGGTAAATATGACAAACACTAAAAATAACATACTGGATTATCCGCAGAATCTGTAAAAAACAAGGATTTGCTGCAATGTCATAGAGGAAAGAAACACAAAGAGAGTTTATATTCAGAAAAGCAAACATATATGTAAGACAAAGGTATGATGTATAAATTTGGTAACTATTGTGATCATCTTCTGACGGAGGAACCAAACAAGAACAACAGAAGAAAAAAAAAGACTGTTCTTTGCAGCTAAATAATGGCACGATTTTAGTGCATAATTCAAGGGTTTCTCTCTACAGATATGATCTCATTAAAAACCAAGGAAGAATTTTTCATCCCGATTTATAAACCTATGTATGATATGATGATGGAAAGTGCCTTCTCCTAACTGTATTTTATGTTTTCACCTATACCTACATGTAAAATGTTGTTGAACTTGAACCTGCTAAATCTGTATCCAACCATGCTGTTCAAAATGATGGACCCTTCGTCAGTTTTGTTGAATCATATAAGTTATAATCGCAAAAATCATAGTGAAAACTCAACCGAGTAAGGTTCCCATTAAGCAAGACTCATTATTGTAGTTCTTCCATTAAAGGTTTTTTTTATTTCCAAGAATGGAAGAAAAACAAAAATTATTAGCTTAATTCCTTGCTGGGAAATTAACGCCGTCCATTCGACCACTTCCTGTTGTTTCCTCCATGTCTTCCGTGTGGGTTTTTGTGACCAAGACCTTGTTTAGGAATATCGTGCAACTCCATGACTTGTATTGTCCGTTGCCTCTTTACTGCATATGGAGAATACAGAATCGTCTCATTGAGTTGGAAATACTAGAACGAGACACATAGACAGATAATGAGAAAGCTAGCGTACCATTGTCCGCTAGTTGGTAATTTTCATGTAGCCTCCTTTTAGCAGCTTCCAATAACGGATCATCCGGACACTCGGGTTTCTATGATTAAGCACAAAATAACAATCAGATTCTCGATACTTGGGGATAAATATCAAAACCATTTAAAGATTCTTAGAGATCACACTTACACCCTGTTGACCAGAAAATGGAGAAGGCCGTCTTTGGTTGCCAACAGTGTCCACATTCTGCCGGAGCTTCATTACAGTGTTTGCTTTCTGCTCTGGTGATGGTTTTGGAATTCTTGGTCGCCCTGAACTGACATTTGGAGTCTTAGAAAGTTCAGACATGGTTTCTTCCTTCCTCAGTGGCGGGAATCTGTTCTCACTTGCAGTCAAATTAGATTTATGATCAGGGAGTTGTGGCTTCCTCGTAGGAACAACACGAGACACAGGCCCCCTTCGACGGTCATGATTGTTGTTAAATTCACCACTATTTCGAGGATCTGAACCAGGACAAAATGAACAATTATTCATAAGATGGTGAGATATAATAAGAAACGTTAACAAAGAAAAGTGCGATTTAAGTCCACAGATATACTTACTTCCACATTCATCCACTTCATCAAAGAACTTCACAGCAATCAAATTGAAGAAGACACGTGTACATGTCAGTAAGCTTAAATAGTAAAAGTACCATAAAGTATATGAAGATAAAAAAAAATTCTTCCATACCTTATCAGAGAGCTGAATTGAAGAATCAGGTGCTAAAAGAGTTCCATAATCCGCCAAAGCTGCAAAATCTAAAGGAGGTGATGCAAGGCCTCCTTCTTCGCCAGTGTCGGATGGTTTCACAGAATCTGGTGAGCTTTCCATGCCTGTAAAACATTTATAACATTTATATAAACGGTATTAGACATAAGTCAAAGGAGAGTACCCCACTGATAGAAAAAAGAACAAGAGAAGAAACCTCTCGCTACCTTTAAATGCAGCTGCAGTACAAACCCATTCATCTACCAAAATCTTCCACCCTCTGTCGTTAATAAAGAAGAGTTAGAAATAAAGCTTGAATATTTTGAGGCTAATGTATCACCACCCGTAATCAACTACAATATAGATTAAACTCTGCCTAATAATGTTCCCCCGTTCATGGCTACTTGCAAAAAAAATGCACTAAACAAGGTCTAAACTTTAAATTAGATCAATGAATTAACTATGTGCATAAGTTCCATTATGAGGTTAAAGTAGGTGCTTTATTATAACAACCCCATCGTGTAAATTGAGAATCTGTCTATGTTATCAACCAATGGATACACATTTAACTGGAAATCGACAAACTTCAAGGGGTAGTGACGTTCAGTAGCATCTACGCGACAAAATGCAAACTTAAATATTGCTGGAAAGACAAATTCTGATTCTTTCATTATTAATTATGAATTCAGAGCATATTTCAGGGTTCATACTCGATGAGAGTCCGGGCAAGATGTCGGAGTTGCTTCGATTTGTGCTTCCGGAGACCATTAACAGCCTTTCCAATTTCTGTTGCCTGCGGAATATAATAACTAAAATACGTAAGAAACCCACCCACTTTCCAAACACAAAACGAAAGTAATGCACTAGCAGGAGTATCTTTGTTAGGGGATTCGCAACGCATTAAAAGAAACATATGCATACGCATATATCGGAGTTTCGTATGTTTCAATGCACATTTAGAAAGAAATTTATCAAACAAGATTTCAAACATAAACCAAAAACATTACAAACCTTCAATGTATCTACGGAGAGTTGCATCAATTGAAGCCTCCTTAGTGATTCAAACAACACTCCATCTGACTGCAAACAAAACAGCAACGAAAGCATCTTAAATTAGAACCAATAAATCGCAAGTTAGTCTGATAACGGAAAACGATATTCCATGATCAGAATTAGTATATCAATTATCAAACCGAAACAAAGACATCTCTCAACAGCCTTAGCTCCTTTAACTCCCCAATTCTAGTTGGCCTTAAACTAGATATATGAAGCAATACAGGAAATAATTCTTCACTTCCCATACGTTTACTAATCAAATGAATCCTAACTAAATCGAATCATATAAGATATAAACAAACAATTGTAATAGTAAGTATAGGAAATAAGTAAGCAATACCTCATTTTCAGAATTAGCAAGAATTCCTTTAATTCTCAATACTTCACCAACAGTTTGAGTCTCATTTTCAATCTCTTCAGTCAAAGCTTCGGCTTCATCATAACTATAATTACTCCCTGGGTTCAAATTCATTCCACCTAGATGATCATCAGTACTACTATGCACCTTACTCTCTTTCTCTCTCTCAAAATCAACACCACTTTCATTAGAATTCTTACTCTTCATTCCATCATCATCTCCTTGGTTAATTGGTACTTTCAATTCAACATGATCACAACCCAAACATCGACTCAGTCGACATGTAAATAGCTTCTCAGCAATTCGATCTGTTCGATTTCTAAACTCTTTAGGGCAATCAGAAGCAGCAACAACAATCGCATTTTCAATTACATCAAATATATCAGTATTAGCGCTCTGGAAATATTTCCTCCAGTAATTAATTCCGCCCATACTATCCTCCATTGAATAATTTAGAACCCAGTAAATTAGATACAAGTGAAATGAAATGAAAATCCCAGAAAATTTTCTTCTTCTTCTTCTATCTCAACAACACAGAAAAGAACGATCGATCATTGCATGATTCTTCGTTATAATCAACAAAGAAACTGCAAGGAAACCAAAACAAAAAAAAAACTTTCCATCAGATTTTTTTTTCCTTGTAATTAATAACAAAATATTGAATTTTTAACATGAGAAAACGATTATAGCAGGCAGAACTGATAATTAATGGCTTTTCAGGATTAAACCGATTTATGAATCGGTGTGTGCATGCGGAAAAACGCCTCTTAGTAACCGACCATGAAAAACCAATTAAAATTCAATGAGTTTCAATCTGAGTTATACAAATGGGTATTCTGAATAATCAATCATCTGAAACAAAGTCTATAAATTTATTATTCCAGAGAAATGAAAATTTGGGGATACTTAATTTTTTTTAACTCAAAAACAAGTTATGGGCAAACAAAATAAGGTCAATCTCAGTGTTTCACCATAGAATTAAGAAAAACGAAAATGAATCAATGAATGGATTGAAAACAATGGGAAATGGTTTATCATCTAGTATCAAAAGAAGTAGACCTGGTAATAAATGGTGGGTGAACCCCAAAAACCAAAGTCTCAGTGCAGTTTTCAATCCAAAATCTCTGTATTGCTAATCAAAGAAATTTTCTAATTTGACTTTGTTCGATTCAAGGTTTTATAAGATAGAGATAGAAAGAGAGGGAGGAAAACGAGTCTCCTTTTGGGATTCGATGATCCGAGGAGAGGAGGACGAACCAAACCGATTTTGTTTGTTTTTGCAGCAAAAATTATGTCCTTTTTAATCTGCTACCTACAATATTTTCACTACTTGTCTCTTTTGTTTTCTATTATACCCTCCTAGTCTTGCTATATTTTACTTGAAATTCCTATGTCACACATTACTCCATAATTCGCGTCTTAAATTTGTTGCCTTATTTTTTATGAACAAGCTTAAATTTGCGTCTTTTGTTTTTCCTATATGAAAAATGAATAACCATGTTTACCTTTTATTATTTTTCCAACTATAATACTCAAGTTGATATTTTGAACATGTTTTTTAGAATTTGTAATAATTACGCATATTTTCTAAAATTTATAAATTATTCCGTCAATTGATATTTGTTTTGTCAGTTGATATTCATCATACGAGAAACCAAAAAAAATTACCATGTTTGTTGTAGTCGTGCAGGACTTCAGTGGAATACGCTTTTGTTAGTTTCCTTGTTTCCTCGTCAATTATCAATAAGCAAAAAATAAAGCATTGTGGCATCGGTATATAACTGTTTTAGGTCATTATTGAAGTATCTACTTCAATACGCCAACAACAACGCGAGGTTCATGTTTTGAAATTATTTTGTGCACTTAAATGAATATCCTATAAGTTCGTGAGTACAGAAATAGATTTACATAAATCCTATCAATTATGTCAACTTTTTTCGTTTTTTTTTTTATAAATGACGTCAGCTTTCATTAAGAACGACTGTAACGATCTGGTAGCCTCATAATATCTCCTGAGAATGCATTTTAAAAGCTTATGTAATAACCTAACGGTCATAACAACTCTTCAGAATGTATTTTAGCTATTTAAAAAGAATATAAAATTAAAACATGTGTTTTCAATATTGATTGAGAATATTAATAAATGAGTTATTAATTTCAATAAAAAAAATCGAAATCGCCACAGGTTCACCTAATAAGCAAAGGGCGTTCCTATATATACCCCCTAAAAACACTAACGATACCCCCAACAGTTAGTTATATTAGTTATAGTGTGGTTAACATGAAGATTGTTGAATTATTAGAATTCTTTTATACCGATACCCCCATTTTAAAATTTGATATAAACCGTCTACGTAACCATAGAACAAAAAAGGTCGATAAGCATATCCCAAAAATGCCCCAGAAAGCTCCATAAAGAAAAAGTGTCTGCCTTTATTGCGAGCAGATTGCCCTTTCAATATACTGTTACAATTAACTTGAAGAATAGTTCTGAACATGAATATAATAACAAAAAAGAAAGACAAAAAATCGGTAATGGTTGCCACCATCTAGTTAAAACATCCTTCACCCAAAGACCATTGTTGGATGACTCGGGAAACGCGGCTCAATCTGCTAAAAACGTATTGGCGTCTTTATTTACTCATGCCATCTCAATGTACCCTCATGTTGCGTCTTAAACAATTTAAGAAGTTCCAACATTAACCATTGTCATCACAAGAAGCACAAATAAAGTCTGATATACATTATATGAGTCGCATTCGTACATATCTAAACATATAAATCTTCATAGAAAAGAAAAAATTGAACTATAATGGAATTGACTGAATATGATGACATTACAGGGTAGAAAAAGACATGCATTACCTTGAGATTTGAACTATAACATAATCCACGAGCAAACATTAACTTTAGAAATGTAACTATTGTATATAGGAAGTGAAAGAATTTCAGAAGCTAACATCATTAGTAAAAAAAAAGAAAGCATTGAAAGCATAACTAATACAAGTGTAAATGTAAATCATCTTTACGTCAACCAGTGGAAAGGTTTTACACATTGTTCTTTTTAGAAGATAAGATCAAAACTTAACTATTAGTCTCAATTATTCCCAGTAAATCCAAAACAACGAAAGAAAAAGTATACGAACACTTAGGAGATAGTGATTGAGAAATTTGTTCTGAGATACAAAACATGAGGATCCGTAGCCTAGAAATACAAAAAAATTAAGGATTAAGTACATTCCTAACATCTCTACAGTGGAGTGGTAAGTTCAAATAACATTACTTGCCAAACACATTTTTTCATTTAATTACCTTAAGTATAGCCTATAGGTTTAACAATCCCATCCCTTACAGCAAAAATATCCCCAAAGAAACAATGACTGAGAATTTCCCTACCATGTGAAAAAAACAGCTCCATAACCGCCTACCCGAATCCAAAGTAGTACTCGCTATCGGAGATGGAGTTTTTCTGGTTGGTGAAATCAAATTACATTTTCCACTTCGCTATATCATTCGATAGAATCAAATTGTTAATAAACTACGGCTTTCTTTAATGTAAAATAGATCAGAAAAAATAATTAGCAGAACTTACCTGAATCAATGAGCTGAATTTTTCTAGAGCAATTTTGAATGACTCGTTTAGAGCCTGAGTAAAAGAGAATGAAAGAAGATAAGCAAACCAATGATCACTCCTTTCACCATTGTTGCAATTCTAACTGTAACAGTAATTATTTCTGTTCATCTAAGGGGGTACGAGAATTGAGAACATCTGATGGGGTAAGTAGATGATTGTTGGGGTTAGGTTGACAAAGGGGTATCAATAGTGTTTCTGGGGGTATATACATGAACACCCTAAGCAAAAGTTATCCACTTATTTTAGTTTTTGTTGGACGAAACATAAATTACTAAGTGAATAACCAAATTAGATTAAAAGAAAATCTAGTTGGAAACTTTGGTCAGATAAAATCCTATTCTAATTTGATATTTTTTGGGTGGTCCAAAGATTTTATTAAAAGAACACTGAAGTTACCAAAAAGATACAATTTACAAGCAATAAAATATCAAGAAAAGAGGCTACTGAGGCCCCATAACTGGTACTATATTTGAGTCTAAAATATGAAATTACATATATTTTCAAGTTGGTACTGAAAATAGACATGTTTGTATGTATATTTACAGCTATTTTATTCAAAAAGTAACCTCTCTTTGCTAATGTATCAGCCATGAAACTGATTTTGTTGTAAGCGTGCTCGAACCTGACAACATCATAGTTTGAACAAGCTGCAATCCTTCTGTGACGTATGAACCACGACATATTATTGCTAGAATAAGCCTACAATGTACAACAATGTAATTAGTGTTTTTCCCCAAGCCAATATTCACTGCACGAAAGCTATCACAACAGATGCTCCATTGTAGCAGAGAAAACTTCATCTGCATCAGAAGAATCTCAAAAACATAATACTGGACTCACTGTCTTCACTATTTTATACTCAACTCCAAAGTAACTCAGGATTCTCAAATGATCCCAATAATCATGCATGAAGCTCTTGATTCTTTTCGAGTTGTCATAATCTTTTTTGATGCATCTTCGACTTGAAATTATATAATTTGGCGTTTGGCACTATTACATTCAAAAATAATCTTGTTTCTCAAATTCCATAAACATGCTCCAATAGCCAAATAGCCATGATAGATACATAAGTCCTTAACCATATGACTCTTTCCTTCATCAATTTTGTAAGAAAAAAGATGGGGGGAGAGACTCTATTTCTAACTTGATTGTTAATCTAATTAATTTTGATTTTTATATAAAATTAAATGAAATATAAGTAAAGTAACGAATAATGTAACATAGCTAGTTGATATATATTGCCATATGCATCATTATTTTTAAGATTTTCTTGGAGATAAAAGAATATAGCTAAAGCTGTTCATTTGCCTAAAGTCCTGCGAGTATTTCGTAGTCTGCAAAATACCGATTACCGATTTTTAATGTCACGAAAAGATATAATTTAATTAAAGTTAGTATGTGTACGTAATTATTTTAATATCCTAGGGACCAAGGAGCAATAGTTTAATTTTATGCGGACAATATATTACAAAATCCCGCCTTATCCCAAGAATTAAATATTACAGTGTGGTTTTTGATTGCGGGTAAGTGGTCTTGGTATTACGTGTCATGTTAATTCTAAGCGTGTAGTGTGTCTAATAAATAAAATGGTGGGTCGACTTTTAGTAAGAAATCCGAAATGGAAAAGGGATTGATGCAACAGTAATGACACCCGTCTCGGGCCTGTCGGAGAATCCTCTCGTCTCACCATGTGTTATTTCTGCACTTTAAACGGGTGGATAAGCATCACAAATTTTAACCCGTTTTATTACCCATTTGGGAGACCAAAAGCCATTACTTTGTTGTGGTGCCGACTAACATTTGGTGAGTTGCTGCTTTGTAGTGCCGACTAATATTTGGTGAGCAAAAGTATTTTGTTATTTACAACATTTACTACGGGGTGTTTACATCATTTTCGTAGACAAAGTAACTTTTGTTTTTTGCGAAAGAAAAAGGTTATAATAACACTGTTGTCATTTTCTTAGACAAAGTAACTAAAAATATTGTTGTCACGGTGGAAAGTGCCGACCAAAGAAAAACAAAACGCGGCGTGATTACATAACGCATTATATATCAGCGGTGTGATCATTTTAGGTGAAGTATCACTTTTTTTGATTTTCGCAATTAGCGGTGTTTCATTTTTTTTTTATTGGAGTGATATTTTTAGGCATATACTACCTTTATTTCAGAAAAGAAGATATTTGCAAAGTTTCATTTTTGCCTAAAAATAGGCCAAATTATAAAATGGAAGTAGCACTTTTCCAGAAACTAGATGAAAGTATCACTTTTCCTGAAACAAAGTCAAAGTATCACTTTTCCTGAAACGGAAAATTAGTTGATGCATAAACCAAAATATAGCTGGATAATGGTTTTCGAAAAATTGTGCCTAAAAAAATAAACACCTCCGAAATTTTCGTAAAAACTCTAAATTTGATATTGTTGTTTGTACTCATTGCGTAAATCTCTTTAAAATCTTTCCAACGAGTTAAAATTTGTAAAATTCCAACGTACGGATTTTTATATATGTTATATTCTAGTTTGCTTGCCAATTATACTCATGAAAATATATGATACACAAGGAGTTATATTATTCGACTAAAAGGGAGGGGTATTTTGGTATTATCAAGCGCAAACTACCAAATCATTTCCAATCTTTTTATCAAATTTCACATGTGCATTAGGTTCCATTTTACAAAAAAGTGGCATAAAAGGGACTCCATCCCTTCGCGCCCTCCAGTCCGTAGGCCCAATCATATTATTTGTTGTGGATAACCTATTTAAAACCTATTCATATGCACCATATCAAATAGATCTATTTTCCATATCAGGTGGTATGGTAAATCAGTTGCGCCACTATGAGAGAACAGCTGAACGACAGTGATTCCAGAGAACGATATTCATAATAGCGCCAGCCGAAGGCGATTTTATGAATAACGCTCGATGGAATGACTAGCGCCAACGGCTAGTTCTTGTCGCCTATAAATAAGAAATTTTCAAACTCAATATTTACACATAATTTTTCTTGGTTTCTCTCTTTCTGAATCTAATGTTTTTCAAAATTTGTCAAATAGCAGAATTTCAAACTCAACTTGATTCGGCAACACAGCTTGATTTTTCTGGAGCAGTACTTAAAGGTGTTGTTAAAAAGATATGTTATAAAGAAATACTCCCTTCGTCCCTAAATAGATGACCTATTCATTTTTTAATTTTGTCCCACTAATAGATGACCTATATCATAAACAATGAGATATTTCTAAAACTACCCTTTCAATTGATTATTGTTAGTATATGAAATATATATAATTTGATAGTCATGTTTATATTTGAAAAATCGGGGTCTAACAACCACACCCAATATTTCGTTTAGGCAATCTGTATGGAAAAACTACAATATATTCTAAGAGAATCAACTAGACAGACAGACTCAATCAAGGAAAATACATCCAAGAGTTATATCTCAATTTCTCAAATCAATCTGCAATCGAACAGGTAGAAATCTGTGAGCCGGATTAATATGAGAAATAACTTGGATGGTACCAAAGACCAATATCTAAGTGTAAATCAATTTATATCAACAAACAAAGGTTGGATTATCTAATTGATTGAACTACGCACAACCTGTGATATTTCAATTATATAAAAATATAATGCGGAAAAGAAATAACACAGACACCAGAAATTTTGTTAACGAGGAAACCGCAAATGCAGAAAAACTCCGGGACCTAGTCCATATTTGAACACCACACTGTATTAAGCCGCTACAGACTCAAGCCTACTACCACTTAACTTCGTACTGGAATGTAGTTGAGCCTTAACCAATCTCACACTGACTAAGGTACAGTCGCGTTCCTTATGCCTCTTGAACCATGCCGGATTCTGCGCACTTGATTCCCGTAGTTGATCTCACCCACAACTAAGAGTTGCTACGACCCAAAGTCGAAGACTTGATAAACAAATCTGTCTCACACAGAAAAGTCTATTGAATAGATAAATCTGTCTCCCGTAGAAATAACTGCGATTCTTGTTTCGTCTTTTGATAAATCAAGATGAACAGGAACCAATTGATACACCAGACTTATATTCCCGAAGAACAACCTAGTAATATCAATCACCTCACAATAATCTTAATCGTACGAAAGCGAAACAAGATGTTGTGGAATCACAAACGATGAGACGAAGATGTTTGTGACTACTTTTTATCTTACCTATCGGAGATTAAATCTCGAGCAAATCTTAGAGAAGATAGTACTCAATACGATAGAACAAAATAAGATAAGAACACACAATGATAGAGAAAATAGTTGGATCTGGATTCAGAATCCCAATGAAGTCTTTAAGTCGTTAACCTATAATGGTTTTAGGAAAAACTTAGGTTAAAGGAGAATCGACTCTAGTCGCAATTAGTATCACACATGAGGTGTGGGGATTAGGTTTCCCAGTTGCTAGAATTCTATGTTATATAGTCTTCAAATTAGGGTTTGCAATCAATGTTACCTTGGTAACAAAGAATTCAATATTCACCATTAGATGAAAACCTTATTAGAGTCAAGCTAATATCTTTCAACCGTTAGAGCGAACTTAGCTTGTTATACACAAATGAAATGTGACTTCATTTAGGTATTAGTAACTGTGCCCAAACGTGTGCACATAGTTGGATCAAAAATAGTTAACCGAAGTTAGCCATATGAACACTTTCATATCAACCTTGTTCATCTTAATCACAACTAGTTCAAATGACTCAAATGAAACTAGTTATGGAGTTGTTCAATTGTTTATATTCTCACAGAAGTATACAAGACACAATTGAAGCAAAATCGATTTTGATTCACTTGAATCAATCTACAAACATTATAGCCACAGTTTGCAAAAGATTGCATTCCTTAATATATAAATGTATTAGTTCATGAAAAAAACGATTTTAGAACTTAACCCACTCAAGTATGCAAACGGGTGCGCATACCTAAGTGGTCGGACATAGTTTGGATCGCCAGTATGCGAACGGGTACACATACCTCCAAACTCAGTTGAATTCCCGGACTTGAACTTTACGCCGGTACGCATATGGGTATGCATACTAAGTTTTCGGACTTTCAACTAACCAACCAGTGCGCATACGGGTATGCATACTATGGTTCCCGTACTTTGAATAACTTGCAACAGTTAGCATACAAGTACGCATATTGTGCTATATCCAATCAATGGTTAATCATTCTAAATTCCATCTTAATCATTGAAACATTCTTGGAAGACGAGAATAGCTGTCTCACACAAACTATTAGCTTCAAAACAATTTTCAAGTGATCAATAGATCAATACGAAATATCAGAGTCTACATCAAATGATTGTCTCGCACAAATCATGTAAGATGTACCAGGCGATTTTCACATGATCATCTTTTGACTTTCGTCAAGAATAAAGATGAACTTGGTTAAAGCGAAAGCTTACCAACACATATTTCGAGAAATATATAAGCGAGTTAAACTCAGCTCGAAATATCAAATGCGTATAATATAAAGTCTATATAGCTATACGACTTTTGTCTCATTAGGAGATAAAATAGAAATATACTTCTGAGTGATAGATGAGTTCAAGTCTCCACATACCTTTTTTGATAAAGTTCCACAATCTCCCATTGGTAGTTCTTCGTCTTCAACCGATGAACGCCGTGAAGTCTAAAGCTCAACTACACATTCTATCCTAATCCGAGACATGGCTACACGTAGAGTACTAGAAATCAAGACTTATAGTTTTGGCAACTAAACTTGACAACAAGCTTGAGATAGCAACGCCTGCGAGTTCGACCAAGCAGTGCTCTAACAATATTCATTATGTATGTGTTTTGAAACGCTTTTCAAATGGTCCGAATTATTTCCGGAATATACCATAATATCTCCCTTATACATAATCAAAAATTGGGTATCTCTGCGGTTTATTGCCCTTTCTCTTTGCGATCTACATGTTGTTGATATTCTTATTTATATTAGGGTTTTGATTATCTTGATGTTTTTTTTTTATGTATTCAGATACTTTTGTTAACATTGTAAACATATAAATTATTTCCAAATTTTACTAATTATTATCAATAAGGGTATAATTGTAAAAACGACTTAAAAAATACTCTTATGTCCTCCTTGCCTTCAGAATTGTGCAAACTTGAACTAGGTCATCTATTCAGGGATGAAGGGAGTAGGTAAAAAGCAAAGAAGTCTTCAAGTCATAGACATTAACCAACTCAAACCTGTAGCTAAGAAAAGGTAAAGAAAAGTTCAAGGCAAGGAAAATCAAGGCAAGGAAAAATTCAAGGCAAGGAAGAAGATAAACAAAGGAAACTTTGTTCATGAGCGCATTGATTGGAAGTTATGTGAAATGAAGAAGATAAACAAGACGGAAGACATTGTCCCGAATTTTTATTTTTAAAAGTCTATATTTTAAATTATTATTTTCTAGTTTTATGTCTTCTAAAATGATTATTAATAATTAACTCGAAGTTTATATCAATTCAATAATTTGACTCGTATTGTTGAAAATTAAGCTTATATTTTATTCTTTCAGTATTACATTCCAATTGGACTTACATTGTAATTAAGAAACATTAAAACTTCTACTTATTAGGAAATTAAGTTTTACTTAAAACTACTAATAAAACTTCTACTTAGGAAATTAAGTTGACAACTAAAAAATTAAAACATAAATATTAGATTATAATCGGGCAACACTTTCAAAATCTCAAAACAACTTCATATTGGAAGTCTTTTACGTTGTTGCGGTGTCACTGCGCCCGACACCTTTATTCAATGTTCATCATAGTTTTCCCACTCCTCATGT
The DNA here is from genome assembly GCF_003573695.1 of Papaver somniferum. NCBI lineage: Eukaryota > Viridiplantae > Streptophyta > Magnoliopsida > Ranunculales > Papaveraceae > Papaver > Papaver somniferum. The sequence continues at coordinate 93,000,780 of NC_039366.1, read as the reverse complement.
TTCAACCCGCTTGCATTGCTAAAGCAACATACAAAATAATGTTCTTATTGATCACAGTGAAGCAATGACACGACGAGCTCGCATCGCGATTTTAGAGGTTCATTTTTTCTTTTTGAAATTTTAACAAATATGTTTTCCTAAAATGTAATGGTTTTTGAGTGCATCACCAATGATATGACGTTGACTAAAAAAACATAATTCCTACAAATACATTCATCTTCCGCAGTAGTAAATTTTGGACCCTGTCTTCTTCTTATTTGACTTTGCACATTAGTTCAGTTAACAACTCTTTGATTTTCGACAACATGTTGGTTTTCTATGAACCCAACCATATTCATATTTTCAGCCACGCATTTTGAAAAATTTGAAGAGTGATGAAAAGTATGCAAGATGCGTAAGTTTGAGGAATTCTAGAGAGATTTAGAAATTCTGGTGCTAGTTGAAATGAATTTGAAGTTGGGGTATTTGTAGGGGTGGGAATTCCTGACCATTGGATGGAAAATAACTGAGCGATGTTCACAGCAGCGAGCGATGGAAAGACTAGTGTTGGCGCTCTTCTGACCGACAAAAATTCTGGTGTGAGTTAAAATGAATTTGAATTTGAGTATTTATAGGAGTGGGAATTCCTGACTATTGGGTGGAAAATAACTAAGCGATGTTCACAGCAACGAGCGATGAAAATACTAGTGTTGGCGCTCTTATGACCGACGAGCGTTTTTAAGACCATCGAGCGATGGAATCCCTATCGCTCGCTAGAAACTCCATCGCATATGCCTAAGTGGTGTATTTGATACTTTGGCACATACGTTTGTCACTTTTCCATACCCATACTGGGTGCAAAAATGACAAACCATGGTGTTTAACATGTGCATAGGAGTATGCCAAAGAGCATCCACAATCACGACCCCAAATATGATATGATGTTCCATCATAGTAAGATATAATATAGTTAAATATGGTCGAGTTTTCTAAGGTTTAAGGCCAAAAATAGTTGCCGATTCCAACTAAAATCAAATTTAATGGGTCGTAGATATAATGTACGTGCATGTGTAGGCGTGGGTATAATGAGATTTTAGAGTGAGGCGTTATTACAAGTAGCATTTACTTTTTAGGCGTAGGTATAAATGACGTTCATAGGTAGACGTTTTGATATAACTATCGTTTGGTTTTTAGCGGGATGTGGGGGCAGGTAGTAGGGCTTTTTGCGCTAATAAATCTCAAATAAGGTATAGTTAGCGTCCAAAAATCAAATGGTTTTTAATTCACATCTGCACTCAGACGTTCCTAGCATTTGTGTCTAACTATATTATGGTCTCCTCATGTTGCAGTTGGCCTGTAAAAATACCAAAAAGAATTTAGTATTTGTTCTGGTTTTTCGTATTTGGTCAGCTCCATAATTGTGGAGGCTCTAAGCTGTGGATATTGTACTCCTCCCATCCATCAAAGGTGGTATTTTCATTTAAAATTTGTCTCTCCAAAGTTGACAATTATCATTAAATAAGACTATTTTGTAAAATTATTCTTTAAGTGATTATCGTTATTAAATTTTAATATAAAATATATATATATATATATATATATATAATTTGACGGTTATATTTATATATTGAATGAATGAGAAGCTTCGGATAGCCAATAAATTCTATTTATTTGGAGCTGCATATGGGCGGGTCGGTTCGGGTTTTACCCAAACCAGCCCCAACCGCTAGTAAATCAGGTTTTAAAATTTTAAACCAACTCCGCCCGACCAATCTTCCGGTCGGGTTTTAAACCGTCCACTTCGAGTCGGTCGGGTTTGGATTTAACTACGGGTTAATTCAGTTCTTTCCAACAACAACATCAGTAACACAAGAAATTAATTTAGAGTGATCAATCAATTCAAAATTATTTAACCCTAGAAACAAACAGAAAATCTTTCTTTAAACCCTAAAAAGAACAAATCACTCTCAACCCATTTATATATATATATATATATTTTTTTTTTAAACCATGTCGTTTTTATTTTCTATGATTTACTTAATCTTAATCTTAAATGAGAAAAGAGTATATAAAAAAATAAAATGAATCAAAACCCCAAAATTTTCATACCTAGTTCATAGTTGAAGATGAAGATTTGCATGTGTTTGTTGTTTTCGGTTGATGTTGGACTGTATTGAAGAAATAGTTTTTGTTGATGAGTAGTTGTTGAATCAGAGAAGAAAAACTGGTAAGATTCAGTACTTTTTCAGATCACATGCGTAAAGAAGAAGAACTGGACAAGAATAAGAAGAAAAATTCGAGAGGAGTGGAGAGAGTAACTGACTGAAATATTAGAAGAAACTAGGTCTTATAGTTTTTATAGTTTCAAACTTTGTAGGGATAGTATTAATTTACATCAAAGGCCTATAACTATCGGGTTTTTCGTGCGGGTTCGGCCGGGTTTTTAGATTCATAACCATATACCAATCCACTACGCGTAGATTCGTTTTAGAAACCTACGGTTTGATCGGGTACATGCGGGTTTGGTTTAGTGGGTCGGTTCTTGTGCAACTCTATATTTATTAGACAACCTCATTCAAATTGAGGTTTGGAGGATTACATAGAAGAGGTGGTAGATAGACACACCCTCTTATTTCATCTTTATATATTTGGTAGTGACATAAAAATTGTATAATGTAACTTATATTTTTTCGGATCATATAAAACCAATAACATGGAAAGACTATCAGGGTTTTGATCCTACAAGTGAGAAATATGAGGCTCCAAATTTATATCTTGATCATTCTCCAAACTGGCCCGTTGACAATTGATTGCATCCCTCTCAATTATCACATCAATATGATTAATATATTTCTTCAATTTAAATTCTAAATCACATATCTTTTTCTCATCCATCAGATAAGAAGTTGTATTAAAATCAATCTAGTACCAAAAAAATTTACCAAAAAATCCCGAATAATCTTCTACAAGAATGACCAAATAAGAATTACATGACATATCTTCTTTATTCATCCTTCAATTGATCTGGACACATGAGATTGTTGAGACAATAATTCAAGAAAAAATCTGTTGTAACAATTTCATATACCAATTATATTATCCAATCCATTAGAAAGCCCCAAAGGGATATGAAAAACCATTGTATAAGCGTAATGAAAGAACATACGACATGTAATAGCCATCGATAACGTTTATTGAAATTAAACAAAAAAAAAACAAAAACCTAAACGTAAACGTAATATTACGAAAGCGCATTATTAAAAACAAAACAAAAAAGAATATACTAATGTTTTCCCGATTTCCTCGGTAGATCTGAAATCTCAGATCCAAAACCGAGTAAATCTATATTAAAGAGAAAGATAACATGGTAAATTAGGATGAAGAAATTTAGGATAATTGTTTAAATAAAGTTGTTATATAGAGCGGAGTAGAGAGAGATAAATTGTCAACCTTTGTGTGTTTATATTCATCATTATATAGGTGATTTAAGATATTTTTCCAGGATGTATAGTTTACAAATATCGGTGGTATAGTTTGAGAGATATGACATTTCTAAATTTTATTTGTTATCGATAAGGATGTAATTCGAAAAAAATACCTAAAAATTTTCTTCTCTATTTCTTGACTTAAGAATTGTGCAAACTTGAAGTAAGTCAACTTTGGTGAAACAAAGTGAGTATGTGTTAAGATTTATCATTTGCAACTGAAGGATTGGTAGGTGAAACAATTTTGATCTCGCACTGCGGGATCAAAATTGAATTAGCGGCTTTATGACCGTCCAATAGCAGAGATGTGACATCACTTTAACCACAATTATTTGGCCGAATATTTTGTTAACTGCCGAAATTTTGTTTGATTTACCCATATTCACCTTTTCAGATTACCTCGTTTATCCCTTACTTTCCTGATCAATAAGAACTTGAAATCACAAAACGAAGTTTCTCAAAGACTAAATATTGTAGGTAATTGATTAGTACACCAAGCTAATGATATTTGGTTCAGATTTCTTAATATGAATACACTAGGTTGCATCTAATCTAACCACTATGTACTACAACTAATTCTATGTTATTGTCAAGATTAACTTTGTGAAGACAAGTAAAATAAAGAACAGTTGGAAGGACAAATAAGAATCCATGTATCAACCAACCTTGTCATGATCGGGTTTGGAACTTATTTTATCTAACATACACAAAAAAATAGCTAGGTTCAGATTTAAAAAATTTGTACACATAAAATTTGGTCATAAATATTTAGGACTTTGTCTTCGTTATTGTATTGAAGACTGGAGAATAGTAACCCTGAGAAATGTTCAGAATTTTTCATCTTTTTGAAATATTGAATATTTGTGAATCCATTTTCTATTGGCAACATAAAGTTTCTTTTTTTTTTTTCCCTGAAGCAAGGATTTAACCTGAAAATGCTGGGGTCTAAAAACCACACCTAGCAATTCGTTTGGTAATGTAAGAGGACTTACTCCAATACACTTTCTAGAGAATCAATTAGACAGTCAGACTCAATCTAGAATAAAGTATATCTAGGAGTTTAATATCTCTAACTCTTAATTCAATCCGCAATCAACAAATAGAAATCTGCGAATTCGATTGGATAAAGAGAAGTAACTTGAACGGTACCAAAGACCAATGTTCAAGTGCCAATCAATGTAAATCAACAACCCAAGGTTGGATATTCTAATTGATTGATCTTAACGCACAACTTGTGATATTTCAATTATATAACAAAATATAATGCGGAAAAGAAATAACACAGACACCAGAATTTTGTTAATGAGGAAACCGCAAATGCGGGACCTAGTCCATATTGAACACCGCACTGTATTAAGCCGCTACAAACACTAAACTACTACCTATTAACTTCGGACTAGACTGTAGTTGAACCCTAATCAATCTCACACTGATTCAAGGTACAGTTGCGCTCCTTACGTCTCTGATCCCAGCATGATATTACGCACTTGATTCCCTTATTTGATCTCACCCACAACCAAGAGTTGCTACGACCCAAAGTCGAAGACTTGATAGACAAATCTGTCTCACACAGAAAAATCTATAGGATTAAATAAATCTGTCTCCCACAGAAATACCCAAGAGTTTTTGTTCCGTCTTTTGATAAATCAAGGTGAACATGAACCAATTGATAACCCGGACTTATATTCCCGAAGAACAACCTAGAATTGTCAATCACGTCACAAGAAACTTAATCGACTAGCGAAACAAGTTATTGTGGAATCACAAATGACGAACGAAGTTTGTTTGTGATTAATTTTCTATCTTTCCTATCGGAGATATAAAATCTCGAGCCAATTATTTCAATTGCACTCAACACGATAGAAACAGCAAGATCAGATCACGCAACTACAAAGATAATAGTTGGGTTTGGCTTCACAATCCCAATGAAGTCTTCAAGTCGTTAACCTACAGGGTATCGAGAAGAAACCTAAGGTTAAAGGTGAATTGACTCTAGTTATGCAACTAGTAACACACAGAAGTGTGGGGATTAGGTTTCCCAGTTGCTAGAGTTCTCCTTTATATTGTTTTCAAATCAGGGTTTGCAATCCAAGTTACCTTGGTAACAAAGCATTCAATATTCACCGTTAGATAAAAAAACTGATTCAACCAAGCTAATATCTTTCAACCGTTAGATCGAACTTAGATTGTTACACACAAATGAAATGTACCCTCATTTAGGTTTATGTAACCGTACCTAAACATGTACACCGGGTTAATCCATAAATAGTTAACCGAGGTTAGCCATATGATTACTCTCATAACAACCTTATTCATCTTTACCATAACTAGTTCAAATGACTCAAATGAAACTAGTTAAAGAGTTGTTCAATTGCATAGAAAACACAATCGAAACCAAATCAGTTTGATTCACTTGAATCAATCATGAACATTATAGCCACGGTTTGCAAATATTGCATTCCTTATGATTTAAATGTTTAAGTTCATGAACTGACCGATTTGACAAAGTAACCAGTTTAAGTATGCGTATGGGTATGCGTACTTAAGCAACCGGATTTTGAGTTTGTTAAGTTTCCAAACTTAGCAGAAATTTTCGGTTCGAAAACTTCCTCCAGTATGCGTAGGGTACGCATGCTTAAGGTGACTAGTTTAGGAGTTTGTAATTCCAAAACTCAGCAGATATTTTCAGTTCGAAAACTTCCGTCAGTATGCGTACGGGTACGCATACTTATCTTGTCTCCTTCACCAATTTCGTATACACACATATGCATACTCTTGGTTCCCGGTTTATGGATTTATACACTAATGTGCGAACACACTATATATGCTTATATCCAAACATGGTTACATCATCAAATCTTTTATTTCAATCATTGAAACATTCTTCTATAATGATAATAGCCGTTTTCACACACTATTAGCATCAAAGCAATTTTCAAGATATTCATTATCGAAACATTCCAAGCCTACATCAAATGATTGTATCACACAAACCATGTAAGATGTTACTCGGCAATTTTCTCATGATATAAAAAGAACTTGGTCGAAGCGAAAGCTTACCAACACATATTTCGAGAAATATGTAAGCGAGATATACTCAGCTCGAAATCTCAAATGTGTATAGAGAAAACTATATCGTAACACGACTTATGTCTCAATATAGGAGATAGTAGAAATAGACTTTCAAAGTGATAGATGATTCAAGTCTCCACATACCTTTTGTCGAAGAAGTTCCATAAGCTCCCCTTAGTAGTTCTTCGTCTTCAAGAGATGAACGCCGAGAGATCTAAGCTCAACTACACTATATATATCCTAGTCTGAGACATCTATAAATAGGCTAGAAATCAAGACTTATAGTTTTGATCACTAACATTGACAAACATGCTTGAGATAGAAACGCATGCGAGTTCGACCGAGCAATGCTCTAACATAACCTTTTTGTTTAACAATCTTGTGATTCACTTGCAGGAAGAGGCTAACTGAAGCAAGGAGATGACGTAACTACCGGTTGGGAAAGGTGAACATATGAAAAGCAAATAAAGATAAAATACGACAGTCTACCTGGGTATATAAATGTGGTTAACTATAGAGTTAATGATGTCACATCTTTGTTATCCGACGACCATAATGTCGCGAATTCAATTTTGATCTCGCAGTGCAGGATCAAAACTTTTTCCATTGGTAGGAAGATACAATGGTAATAAATTTCAAATTTCAATCGTGGATGTCATCATTCATTTATTAGAATTTGTTGGATGACTTGGTAATTTTTTAAAGCAATAAATATCGAATGATAAATGCTCTATAAATGCAATAGTTGAAAAGCATCATTGTAAAGCCAAACCAGATAATGTTGAAAGCCAAGTATAAATATTTCTATATTCATCTTTCCAAGCTAGAAAAACTTATCACTTATGTTTGGTTTATTTTTGTCCATCTACATAGACAAACTTCGTATGTAGGATATCAAGAGAAAATATTTGTATCTATGATGGATTTATATTGATGCTGAAATTTATATAAAATCAATTTTGAAATAAATCCTCTAAATTGTTTTTATCATACAAATTTTTATGTTGTAAATATATCCATTTTTTCCTCTCTTTTTTCTCGATAATCAAACCGTTAGTATTTCATTGCTATTAAGAAACATATACATGAGAGTTTTTAAGAAAAATAATTACATCATAAACATGAAACAAATACAACAAAATATGCAAAATGTAAATATATGACGAAGAGAAATAATGGTTTACAAAGAAAATAATATTCAAATCATGTATGTTAAGATCGGAGAAGGTACAAAAATCTAAATTTTCCGACCGCAATAGTATAATTCTATGAATTCTAGGCATAGTCCCCGTTCAAATCTGTCACCGAACTTGGACGTTCGTATGCGCTCGCCATAGTTCCACAATCTTATCATTATCTGACTTGGAAGTTAGAATAGTGGATCTATATTGGTGAATCCCCTACGGTCAACCTTATGTTAGGACTTTGTTCACGCCACTTATAAATAAACTACGAACCTGTGTAAGAATTAGTTAGGGGAGGAGTCAAAGTCTATAGAAAAGGAAGTGGTTAGGTACCTTGGTTTAATGGCTTCTAGCTAGCTAGCTAGCCCTAATCAGAGTTATTTGCGAGGCATAAGGTGGTTATCTTCATAACCAACAAGTATTGTTGACTTTTTAGTGGATTCCTGCAGATAATACATTATACAGTTAATAGGATGATGGTAATGATGTGATATCTAATTTTCCCTATCCTCCTCAAGAAAGTCGGTCTCATTGATTAATTAAAGTTAGGTATTAAATTAAGGACGAAAAGGTTAAAATCATTGTACATACACACAGAATTATTGGCTTGGACCGCTTGGACCGTGGTAATCTCATGCAAATTTATAACTTAAGATTGCATTTCAAAGTCTGGTTTCGGGTCATATTTAGAAAGAGTCAAGTTTCTCAAAACAATCTAATTACACCATGTAATAAGTGAATTTCGGAGATGATAACATTAGCGATCAGGGCCTATCCAGCAAGCACTAACAGTGTAGGATGCATATCCTATCCTCCTCAAAATCTATTATTGCTCGGTTCCTTTTGGGTACAGTACGCTTTTTGGTGGGTATAGAGGGTTTTTTTTTTTTTTTTCATTTTTTTTTGAAGGGGAAAAGAAAAAACAAAAAAGAAAAAAACAGGGAAAAGAGCTAACTAACAACAAATTGCTCATTCTCAATGAGATGAACAATATCTAGAGGAGGAGTAGATAGCCACACATTTGAAGAGCGGTTAGAAACAGCTAGTGCTGCTAGATTGTGTGCCACATTATTGGCATTCTTTCTGATGTACCTGAATTCCACAGACTTGAAATTTTTCAGCTCATCCCTGGTTCCGCTGATTGTGTTCTTGATCTTCCAGTTTGCAGTGTAATGCTTATGCTTCAGAGCATTTATGACATGTAAAGAGTCGCCTTCCAGAATGATGTTTCTGAAGCCTTTGCTGAACCCCAGCTCCACTGCCAATAGAGCACTAAACGCTTCAGTTTCATCTGCAGTGCAATAATCTATTATTTTGTTTTGGCATCCCAGTACTTTAGCCCCTTTATCTCTGGCTATTACACCACAAGCAAAACCTTTTGATCCTGCAGCTCCATCAAAGTCAATCTTGATTTTCTCGCCTTCTGGTGGTTCCCAGTAATCCTTCTCAGCTCCCATTAGATCATCTTCAGTTAGCTGCACATCAGTAGGCACAACTTCCATTTTCATATTATACCAATACAGGGCCTCTTGGATCACTTTCTGTACACTGAATTTCTTCTTGTTGAAGACAACCTCATTTCTGGCTTTCCATATTTCCCAGAACACACATATTCCCATCTTTAGTTTAGAATGATCACCTCCTTCTTCCATCCACTGCAGAATTATGTCTTGCACCGACTGATTTGGGCATTCACCAATTCTGAGACTCAGTGGAGAAGCAAAAAAGACTGCTTGTGTCACCTGACAATATAAAAACAGATGTTCCATACATTCCACCTTCCTATCACACAACCTGCAGTCATCATTTATGCCATGGATGTGTTTCTTAATGTTTCTGGCTACAGGAAGTCCATTTTGGAGCATTCGCCAAACAAAAATTTGGATTCTTGGAGGAATATTTCTCACTCTCCAGAATTTCTTCCATGGGAACTCATTGCTGTTAGAGGTGGAAGGGGATCTGTCATTCAAAGTTTTTAGAAAGGATTTGGTTGAGAATTCACCTTTTGGATGGTGTAACTACATCAGTTTGTTATTTCTACTTTCTTCTGGCTCGACAGGTATATGGATCTCCTTAATCTTGGTCACTTCAGTTGGGGTGAAGAGCTGTTGCAGCTTGATTTCATCCCATTTCCATTCTCCTTGTATAATAAGATCCTTCACCTTCTTGACCTGATAGTCTACATTCTCCCTCTTCTCTGGTTTCTTCGCTGCAATGTTCGGTATCCACGGATCGTCCCATATGTCGATATTTTTACCATTCGCAATTGTCCAACATCATCCCTTTCTCATTTCTTCTCTAACTTTCAACATTGCACTCCATGTAGCTGAGCAGCCATCGTTTTTCTTTACCTCCCAGAAATTCCCATTCTTTATATACTTTGCTTTCATAATCTGACCCCATAAACAGACTTCATCCTCCAAGAACTTCCATATAAGCTTTGCTATCATTTCCATGTTTAGCTTCTGAAGACCTTATTCCCAAACCACCCTGTTCCTTTTCCATCTCAAAAATGCTCCATTTTATGAAATGCATCTTTTTCATATCCTTGTCATGACCCCACCAAAAGTTCCTCATTATTCTTGTGAGCTTTGCTAACACCTTCTTGGGGATGATTGAAGTAGACATATAATAAGGCGGGATAAGACCCAGTTTTGTCTTGATCAACAAAGTTCTGCCTGCATGGGTCAAAAAAATTCTCTTCCACCCTGCTGTCTTGGCATCAAATTTTTCCTCAAGTCCATCATGGGAGGATATCAAATGTGCTGGATTGAGTAATTGGTGCCCCAAGTACTTATCAATGTTCTCCATCATTTGTACACCCAACAAGCTTGGTATTTCCATTCTTCTCTCAATCTGTACTCCTTTGCTAAAAAACACTACAGATTTCTTCATATTTGCTTCCTGACCAGATCAAGATGCATATGTGAACTAGATCTTCATAAGAGTGTCAACAGTCTTGTTGTCCAAGGTCCCAAATAGCAATAAGTCATCTGCAAACATCATATGAGAGACAACTGGTGCACACTTGCAAACTTTGTATCCATTGTATAGGGCATTCCTTTCCATAATGCGCATGAGCCAGGTGAGACCTTGAGAGCACAATATAAACAAATACGGTGATAATGGACACCCTTGTCGTAGTCCTCTTTCACTCATAAAATATCCCTTTGCTTGACCATTAACAACTATAGAGAAACTGGCTGTGGTTACACAATTCATGATCAGCTTATAAGTTTGCCCTACAGAGCCAAAAATTCTTAGGCAGTGTCTCAAAAATCTCCAGCTAATCTTGTCATAAGCCTTACTTATGTCTATTTTTAAGGCAAATGCTCCTAGGACAGAGCTTGAGTTAGACATGGTATGAATGATCTCTTTGGCAGTGACTATGTTGTCTATGATTGATCTTCCAGGGATAAACGCAAATTGCGCTTTGTCCACTAAACTATCTAGATGGATTCTTATTCTCTGTGCTAGAATCTTGGTAACTACTTTATGCATGATGTTTGTTAGATCAAAAGGTCTAAATTCAGCAGGGATAGTAGGGTTTTTGACTTTAGGAATTATCACTATATTGGTGTGATTCAATCCTAGTGGTAGAGTTGTAGAAGAGAAACAATTTTGGATAGTTTTAGTTACCTCGTCTCCTACCACCTCCCAACATTGTTTGTAGAAAATAGCAGGCATGCCATCTGGTCCTGGAGCTTTCAGACTTTTCATTCTCTTGATAGTACTCCAAACTTCCTCCTTCATAGGCACCACTGTGATGTTGTCATTACTTGTAGTATCAATCTTGGATGTGGATTGAAACTGAATTGGATGATGCATCTCTTATGCGTCTCTCTTGAAAAGATCTGTGAAATACTTCACAAGATACTGGACAATATCATTTGCATCAGTTACCCATGAGGCATTTGGTAACTTAAGAGCTGCAATCTGGTTTTTCTTCTTCCTCTGTAAGACTGACATGTGGAAAGCTTTTGTGTTCTTGTCTATTTTGGGAATCCATTTAGCCTTACTTCTCTGCTCATAATATTTTCTCTGCATGATATTCAGCTTTTCAATCTCCATACACAGCTCTTTTTCTTCTTGTCTTGTATCTCTAATATGTGCCTCCATTTGAGTCTTCAAGAGCTTTTCTTTCAGTTCTTCTCCAGCTCTAAATATATTCCCAAAGGTCTTTCTGCTCCATTTATTTAACTCTTCTCCCACTTCCACGATCTTCCTTGTTGTCTCATTAGAGCTTGATATCCAAGCATTATGTACTACATCTTGAAAGGCAGGGTGCTCTATCCAAAAATATTCAAATTTGTTGGCATGCTTTCTTTTCCTCTTACTAGTTCTATGAGTGCTAACTAGTATTGGAGCATGATCACTGCTTATTCTTGGAAGGTGCAAAATCCATTCTCTTGAAACATGAAGAACCAATCTGAAGTACACACAGTCCTGTCCAGTCTTTCAAATATAGGCTCATTAGCTACAGCTCCATTTGACCAAGTAAATGCAGGACCAACAAATCCCATATCTATAAGACCTTTGTATTTGATGAAGTTCCTGAATTCATTGTTTGCATAGGTCATTGTTTGATTACCACCCTTTTTCTCACTGATTGAACATATTGCATTAAGATCTCCAACTAGACACCATGGATTTTGTAATTGAGCAGTTTAGTGTGAGAAATCATACCAGAACTTATTTCTTAATTGGTGCTGTGGAGGACCATACACACATAACAACTCCCAGTCTCTTTCAGTGATGTTGTGAATACGATAATGTATAACATTCTTATCTGCTCTCAACACATCCAAATCAACAGAATTCTTCCATAGTAACACATTTCCGCCACTCCTTCTTATTGCTGGAACATATTTATAATGATAAAAATTGAGGGAATTGAACAATCTGTCAAAATTATCCTCGCCCATTAAAGTCTATGTCAAGAATGCAATTTGAGGGTTGCAAGCCCTGAGAAACGCTTTTAGATTTTGGATTGTCGAGGTGTTTCTCAATCCTTGAAAATTCCATGAGAAGATTAACATTGACCTTGTGGCGGATTTTGGGCAGCCACCACACCCATTAAATGAGGAGTTGTTGAGTTAAATTTCTTAATTGGTACATCGATATCCATTGGACACGCCAGTCTTTTCGAACCACTCCGAGCTTCACCATTATGTTTGCTTTGCTGATCATTTCTACAGTTTCTTGCTTGTCTCTTTCATCCTTTTTCCTTCTTTTTCGAGCTTCCCTTTGTTGATGTCGAGGAGGAGCTGAATTCGTTATCTTCTGTGTTATTGATTGAGAGAATTTGGCTTGATTGAAGTATGAAATTATCCGAGATTTGGTTTTTAGGGTTAGGTTTAGGAAGAAGGTTCTATGTATGTTTGTTTCGACTGTCTATGGATTTGGATTGTCCTTCTACTATGCCCATTGGTCTCTCAGTATCCACACCTGTTGGGATACCCGTATTCTGATTTGGGTATGCACACATGGTATTCACGTCATGTCTACGTGGAAGTGACTCACCATCTACAGCTGTCTCTCCATTAAATGTCTTTTTTCTTTCCGTTATGAGCCCCTCCAAAGCCTGCTCCATTAATTGTTTTTCTTCCATACATATGTTTCCTATGCCAGGATTTTTCTTGGATCTGCTAACCCACTGTCCTCTTATCTGTTCATCCTACCTGTGGTACCATCTGTTACACCACCTTCTGCAACTTTGTCTTTTCCCTGCTTCGCTTTTTTCAGATGCAGTTTTTCCCCATTGGATTTTCGCCTTGCCGCTTTCTCGCCATTGGATCCATCCATCCTCAGCGCCTCCAGATTCAGATTGAGAAGCCGCGTGTCATTATTTTCGTCGTCTAGATTATGGTTCTTCATCAACGGTTCTTGAGCCTCCATATTCATCTTCTTCACTCCTGTTATACATTGATCCATTTCTTCATCTGTGTTTTTGTAGAAAACACGAATTTCTTCATTGTATCTCGCATAAGATCTATCCGTCATTCTTTGCATTATATCATCAGTACTTTGCGTTGTATCCTCTTCCAGTTTTTTAGATAAGTGAGGACATTGCTTCATGATATGGCCGAAGAAACCACAATGGAAACATAATCTGGGCACCTTCTCGTATCTGAAAGTGATTTTAATCTTCTTTTTGGACTCCAGAGTTATCTCCATATCCTTTGGAAGCGGTTTTGTTATGTCTAATCTAACTCTTACCTTAGCAAATTTTCCCCATTTTACAGTCATGGATGGATCAATTGGTTCTGGAGTACCAAATATATCGACAATACTAAACACTTTCTCAGCCTTCAGCTTAATGGAAGCCCATAGATGTGTAAGCTGAACACAACATATCTGAAATCATAGTCTTCTAATAAGAATTCTTCATTGCCTCTTTCTATCAACATCAATTCTTCTTTCACAGACCGCGGAGTCCCTTGAATCACCGCTATCAGGTCACACAGAAGAGCAAATCTGACATTGTAGATACCACCTCCCATCTCCTTAATCATGAAACCTCATGACGGTCTCCAAGCTTTTGTTAGGATCTGATGTATTAGGTTTATATTATACTCTCTACCTGAAATAAATTTAAATAATAAGTTCTTGTTGTGGTCAGTGCTTCTTTCATTTGAATCCTCGGTATCCTCAAACTCATAAGTAACCGGATCTTCAACAGTTGTGTTTAGGGTATGAAATGCTTCTGAAACTGCACCTTTTTCTTTTGATGTAGATGCCATTCTCAACGAAAAACTAAACTAGTAAAAAACTGGAAATCTGTAAGAAAGGAAGGACTGAAGTTGCGAAAACTCACTGTATCGAAAAATCTAAAAGTAAAAACGAAGAGACAATCACAATACTGTGATATAGAAGAACACCCTAATGGTGAGATAACACATCATGGAGATGAAAATTTTCGCCTTGACTAAGTCAGAGAGGCGACGGCCAAAATTGACCGAAAAAAGGGTATAGAGAGTTAATAGAAGAAAATAAAACATGTGTTTGCGTTGCATTATTCTTTCAACCTTGCAAGCAGTCCTTGTTTCTCTTGTCAACCCAGATCTAGTCAACTCATGAAAGTCAGAAGGAATTGGTCCACTCTGGCTGTGGGGTTTTCTCTTTTGACTCTCTTGAGCTTTGTCAATTTAGTCAAACCTTGACCTGATCTCACACTGAAACTCTTTGAATGGAATTTACAAAATGTCCCCAAAAACTGAACCATTTTAATAAGAACTTTAATAACATGCTGGTTGTAGACGGTAGTCTTCCTAAGATAACACTTAAAATAAGCTCGATAAGTACCAAAAGGAATTTTTGGCGTAAAAGGCCACCCCAAAAGAAAAGAATTTATACTACAACCACATTGTAAATGTTATTTCAGGTGGTTGGTGCCATGCAGTAAAGTTTCGAGACCCTGACTGCGACACGAGGGATAGTCTGTCGTCTCTAAGTTGAAAGAGATGGTAGTAAAGTACCGCCATTAGTAACGTCTAGGTAGAAGAGGATCAATTCGGTATACTCTGGTAAGCTCCTCCTATGAATGGCTCAAGGCGGCTTGCAAAAATATATAATTCTATTAGTTGCCTCCGCAAACCTTTCACTGACAGACTAATTTCTGCACCAAACCTTGTGCGGAGGGGGCATTTTTGACTCGGACAAAGTGAAGTTCTTTAAAGAACAGGCAGGCAAGAGGACCACACTCTCATAAAAAAACTAGTGTACCCCGTGGTTCCATCAGAGAACATTTTCATTACATTTTCCATAAATGGATAACATAGTCGTATCTACACCGGCATAGCTCGTAGGCACAGTTGCCACCCTTAGCTAGTTCCAAGTATATACCATAAATCAACAAAGACAACAGGTAATCCTAAGCTATTAGCTCCTCCAACTATTCACCCAGATAACAAAATTAAAGAATATAGAAAGAACAGCAAAACAAGAAGCAATAACCACAAGAAAGACTAGTACCTACTGAACCATCGCCTTTGCATTTCTTAAAAACATGTTCCAGCAAAATGTTAGCAGTTGCAAACAGAATTTACACTGAACTAATTGCCATTTTCCTCAAAAAGTAATACGACACCAAAAATGCCGAGGTTCCAAAACCTATGTTAGTAGCCAGGACAATCAGGGAACATTATGGTGGGAAGACCCAGGAAGAGCAAAAGAGTGAGAAGTGAGGACTACACATAACCAACCACATTATGGTGGCAAAACCCAGGAAGAGCAAAAGAGTGAGAAGTGAGGACTACACATAACCAACCGAAGCCAAGGGAAGTTGAAATAAGGTTTAAAGTCTTTTGGAGTGAGACTTGTGTATATGAACATACGTAACTGATCATCGTAACAGTCCAGGAAGAGTTCACAAATCCAATAAGAGGCGAATATCTTCACCACCCATTTGTCTCGTATCCTTATTCTTTCTAGAACCTTGACTTCCTAAATTCTTTTTCCCCGACTGTAACTCCAATATCCTTTCCTCAATGCTGTTCTCAACTATTAGCCTCACAATCTTGACATCTTCCTTTTGTCCTATTCGGTGAACACGGTCCATGGCCTGTTCTTCAACTGCAGGGTTCCACCATGGCTCAAACAAGTATACCCTAGACGCAGCCGTAAGATTTATCCCAGTTCCTGAAGCTTTAAGACTTGCTAGAAGCACAGTAGCTGAATCTGACCCCTGATTTTCGAATTCTTTGATCACCTTACCCCTCCTTGTTGCGGTCATTGATCCATCTAATCTCAAAATCTTAAAACCAGCATCCTTTAGCGGTCGTTCGAGTAAGACCAACATCTTTCTAAATTGTGAAAACACGACTGATTTTCTTGATGGATTTTCCTTCCTAGAGGCTATCAGAAGTTTTAACAGTGCTGAAACTTTAGAGGAGTAGGTATTACTTCCATTTGAAGAATCACTATTTTCACAGTCCTCGGAAGATTCTTCTGGTGGGGCAGAGAAGAGGTCTGACTCGGAAAGACTGTGACGGCACAAAGGGCAGCAAGAATTCTTCTGGATGGCTTTTAAAATACAGTTTTTGCAAAAGATATGAGCACAACATGTGATGATGGTACCAGTTGGTGGAGAAATGCAAATTGGACAGTCAAAGTCATCTCCATCTTGTAGAATTGACACCAACTTCTGAAGCAATTCAGGATTACTGGATACATCTGCAAGTTTTTAAACTACAACTTATGAGCTAATGCACATATGAATCTAGCTCTGTGAGTGACCAAATAAGAGAGGATTCAATAATTTAAGTTCTTCGAAAAACATTAAATATAGAGGACGGCAATTAGTAATAACAATCCTCGTTATTTTATACGCTGATACGTCAAAAAAACTGTAATCCACAAGAAGTGGTATAATAAAAAAACACACAGATTATATTACGTTGCTGTTCAGAAACCTGGTTACAAAAATATACACATGTGAGATGCAAAGGACTATCTGGGTGACTTCAATTTTTAGCTGAAATATTCAGAAGCAAGTTCCTAACTATCCCATCTTTACTAAATAGAATTCATCATTTTCAGCTGAAATACTCAGCTATTACATATTATTATTTCAACTTTATACATTATCCCTGCTTGCTTGAGTGTCCCTTAAGTGCCCATGTGACTATAGTAACCGTAAATGAAACAGGTTACACGATCAAGATTTCGTTTCATTTGGTCCAGAGGAAGAACTAGGTCAGCAAATGATGCTGTAATTTTTTCATCTCTCTCACGCAGGAGCCACTATTAGCATACAAAGCATCAGCGATTACTAGCTCAACACTCCCTCACCATACTTGAAGTTTGTGGATTCTAAATATAAACGTATTTCATATATCGACGGAACACATGATTAGAGTTTGTGGATCCTAAATATAAACGTATTTCATATATCGACGGAACACATGATTATTTGGTCAAAATTTTCACAAAAATCATGGAGATTATTCTTCACCTAGTATTATAGTCATTATTATTACACTCATAGAATTCATAACAACGATAATATATGGATGCACCAGAAACCTTAATATACTTTTCAGAACCAACTAAATTGTGTTGGAGAAGAAAGGGCAGAAAAATTGTTACCTTCAATGTTGTATGACGGAAGTAATTCTTCTGTTGGACACAAGGTTACATCGTTACAGATCTGACGTAGCCTCAAAACAATACTAAGTAATCTTGAGTAATTGAGCACAACATTGTCACGATGGATATAGTTGCGTACCACATTTTGATAATCCATTAGCATTTGGTCATACTTGTCCCTTTCTTCAACAGAGAGCTCCACCAAACAAGTTTCAACAGTTTTAGGTGGCAGTTCGACCAAACCATCGTCCTTATGTCTTCGCAAAGAGAGGCTTGCCATGATATTCTATTGAAATTTGAAAATAGTGTCAAAGAAGTTGATTAAAAAAGTAAAAAGATATCCAATTATCTCAATTAACTAATTAAGAAAACCAAAAGGAAAAGAGCATCTCATATTTCATGAAGGGGGCATATAATCTGGAATCTGGAAGAGGGGGATCAATTTAAAATTTAACAGAACCTTACAAGTATTCACATACCTTCCACTGTATAACGCATCAACAGATCAACTAACATACTTTTTTCAGAAAGCATGTTTTCTTAAATATCACTTGGGAGATCGAATTGACAATATTAGCTGAATGAAATTGCAGACAGTAGTGAACAGTGAATAACATGTATCTGAGTCATACGACTACACAAGTAATACCACCGTGAGATAACCAGATTTAAATGTAACAGCCACAACAAAACTATGTAAATTTATATAACTAGTTGACTAGCACCAAGATTGAGTTGATTAAATGATATAACACTATCAATGATGAATCAACAATTGCACAACTTATATGGATGACAACATAATACATCGACTTGATTAAGTGACATGCAAGCCTTAATCTCTAGTGTGGACAATCTAACCTCACCGAAGACATAGAATTTCAGTCCTTCCGTTTAACTGAAGACTAAACTCAGTAACTTAATTTCTAAATTTGCCACTGAATTTATCATTTTGGTGCTACATGTTTATAAAATGTTTCATAACATCGCTGAACAGAAGATTTAAGTGATTAACGTCTAGTACTAAAAGTTCACTTGATTCTGATATCTGGTTGCAACAAGATTCATTTTCATTCTGCTAAAATACCCCAGTATTCTACATCTCTTCGATCTTCATTGCTATCGGGGAAAAAACAATTCAGAGTTGCACTAACTTAATCTTTTACTAAATATAAAAAAACTTGATATTTTGGAGGTATCATAAATGTAGCATTCGAATCTAAAGTTATCATGTATCTACATTTACAGCTGGGATAAATTTGATAAGGTAGAACAAGTTTTAAAGTTAAAACTTAAGAATATATTTGACCACCTAGTATTACTAGCACGAGCATACCTGTAGACGTGAGAGCCCAATCGATTGTCCTTTATCAAGTGGTTGTTGCACCAGGGTTTGCCAATAACTCTTAACTGACAATGGCTCAAACTTCAAGAAGGCCACGAGAGAATACAAATCATATGCGCCATTCAGAATAGGTGTTCCTGTAACTACCCACCTCCTCAAGGCTTTCAAAGAAAGAACAGCTACAGCTTGGGAAGATTTCTCATTCTTAATAACATGTGCCTCATCCAAAATAACTCGGAACCACTCGACCTTACTGATAGGAGATTCGCTGACCTTTTTGATAGGAGATTCGCTAACCTTTTTGACAGGTGATTCGCTATTTTTAAACTCAGAGGCGAGAGTACCGTAAGTTGTCAAAACAATATCATACTTCTGAAGCTCCTCGGGGTCATTTGTTCGTGTTCCATAATACATGTACACCTTCAAATGACCAGGTCTTGTATGTTCATTTAGTTGTGTTACCCACGTCGAAAAAACCGATGGGGGGCAAACAACCAACGTCGTCCTTGGCCCCAAAACGCCACAATTTCCATCCTCCAAATCAGTGTTTGTTCTACGTTTCTTATTCGAGTCAACAGTTTTCAGTATCTGCTTTCTCTTCTTAGACTCATTTCCACTCACTAAAACAGACCATTGTTCTTCCTGTTCTCCGTCTTCTCCCAATTTATCCAAACTACCGTTACTTGTGTTGTCTGGTCTGTTAGTAGCAATTAAAGATAGTAAAGTAAGTGTCTTCCCCAAACCCATGTCATCAGCAAAAATCCCACCTCTTAAAGGTGCAGGCCGTTCTCTTGTATGAAAATCCGTCAACAAATTCCCATAATCTCCTTCTTTCTCAATCCAAAAAGGTGGCAATTCATCAGAATTCTCCCTATGAACCAACCAACCTAACCCTAACTTTTGATGATCTAACAACTCAGTCTTGATGATTTCCTTAGGTGGTTCCAAGGCTTCCCATCGTACACCCTTTTCTTTCTCAGAATCAGACACAAAATTAAAAACTTCATCAATCTTTTTAAACTTTTTCTTTGGTTGAAGTTCTTTAACAATAGCAGATTCTGATTGAGTAAATGCTGGATTAGAACCAGAAATCAACTGCAACCCAGATTCCATTATCACAGATTTAACAGTTTCGAAATCCTCAATCTTTGCAAAAATATGTACCTGACAAGGCTTTTTATATCGATTGTTAACACCTAGGGTTTTAGGTACAATACCTTGTACAAGAATTTGGCGAGTATCGATTAGAGGAGATAAAATAGCAGCAGCAGAACGCTCAATGTATCCAACTTGAGTTTGAGTTTTCTTAACATCTAGAACTTTAATTGCGTTTTCATCATAAGAATTGAAAGGTTCTGGAAGTAAACCTACCACTTGACGGTCTTTAATGGAAGCAAAATAGTGTTGTAGACCAACTATGTTAACAGTCACAAACCCTAACAAGTATGTCTCCTCTTGAGTTGAAGAAGAAGCAGCCATCATCGGTGAAAAACGAGTCGGAGACACTGGAGAGGTTAGGTTAGGTTTTTGTTTGAGAGTAGTTTTGAATTCGAAATATTTTCTCCCTTATTTTTCTCTATGTAACGTTTTTTGAATTGGATTCACTTCAAATAAAGAAAGAGAAGATGTGGCGGTTCTATAGGCATAATGAGACCCATTATTCCGTATATTAAACGGCTCTTTTTTTTAATCTCCCGGTCCTTTGGTATGCCCTTGACTTGAGGCTGAATGGGAAAAACTTGTACCACCAGGGCACTTTTTTTTTCTTCAAAAAGTCTAGATTGACTTCGACCCTTCCACCGAGAATTGCACTCACAGATACAAGTGGGGATCCCATTTTTACCCGCACCTATTTCGAAGCTAAGCACGTAGAGTATTATTCATTCGATTCCCTCTCGAGAGAAATTAAAGTGAAAACTTCATGGGTCTAGACTTGTTCTTTTCTTTTTCACACAAAAAAGGAACATATATACTGATATAGATAAATGATTACATCTGTTGGATGGAGGATAATTATGTGAAGAAACAACTAGGAAGACTTCCTCTCTTAAACTTATGTGAAGTGAAAATCTGATATGTTGAACCTTCCACTATATTTAGTTGTTTTATCAGCTCAACCATTAAAATTTCTACTAACATACTCAGTTTTTGCAGGAAATTTGAATTTGGACGGCCCCCAAATCCATTTCCGAATATGAATAAAAGTTGCGTCTGGTACCAATCATTGCGACCATTCAGTTTGGGATTATGGCTTTTGGTGAACCGTCACCTTTAGTAATATAAGAACCCAATATTCTTTAACATACGAATACTAAAAAAGCGAGAAAAGCTTCCTTTGTTTTAATCGAAACTAAAATCTTCGGTTGGAGTCTTAGTCCGAGAGTTTGTTGCTGCTTTACGTTCGATTGTTTGATGTTATTCGAGTGCATGTTAACATCAAAGGTATTGTTGTATCTTGGCTAGACTTACTTTCAAATTTTTCTTGCACCGGTGGCGGGAAGTTAAAGTTTTCAAAAAAGAGGATTACCTCGCCTCAATTCAAATTCCAGATAGTTAATTTTGATTCTTATTATTCTCTCATATATTTCTATTGATTGTTATGTGATTTGGAACTGCCCTAGTTTGTTCATCTTAAGGAAAATTGGGTTGTACACAATCTGTTTGATAAATTGTGTGTAAGAGTCCCATTGTTATTTGAGGAAACCAATTTTTGCATATTGTATTAGTTAAGACAATTAGTATTTGCATGATCAAAACCCATTTTATTCGAATAGTTTTAACATAACTAAAATTACTTGGAATAAAAAGACAATCCTCTAAAACAGAGTTGTTGAACCAACTAATCTGGTCGCCACTTTTATTAAGAAAAGAGATGGCGTTCTTCGCATCACTTCTAAGCAAATACTGTCGTAACCTATTGCTTTAGCCCACTTCACAGCTTCAAGTAAGGCTAAACATTCAGCTTTTTCAGGGTTTAGTGCTTGGCATACGACTGTCTTGCATCCATTGAACTCTCCTATTTTGTCGAAAACGACAATACCAATACCAAAATTATTAGCATCTTTATCATAAGAAGCATCACAATACACTATATAACAATCATGTGGGAGATGTTCATTAGAGGGAGACACATGAACTTGCACAACAATAGACTGACTATTAGGACAAGAAGAGACTAGGAATTCATTGGTATCACTAATCATTTTAGATGCCAGTCTGATAGTACACTGAGTACTTAGAGGCTTTTGTTGGAAGATGTGAAAGCATTCGTCCCTCCAGATACACCACGCAGTACTTAAGACAGAACAACAAAGAACCTTGTTGGCCAAAAGATATTCGCTAATCCAATCATAAATATTAACGACATAAGCAAAATCTTGAATGACCAAATTACTAAAAGGCAAAGAGGCCCAAACAAATTTAGAAAAAGGGAAATGCAGAATGAGATGCTCAACTGTTTTAGAAGTAATGGAATCACTCATACTACAAGTAATATCCTGACTAGATTTGAAAACAGACACTCTATCGTTAGTCGGCAATATCCCTTCAATGCATTTCCATAAAGATAGTTAGATTTTAGGCAAAAGATGAGACTTCCAAAGGTTCTTATATATAGGATTTACATGAGTATTAGGATCAGCGCAGGTAGTTCACCATCCAAAAGCTTATAAGCCGATTTAACTGTAAAGCTACCATTTTTAATAAATGGCCAAATCAATCTATCATGACCAGACAACGGGATTCTAATGTTCGTTATTTTCTGACCATTTTCTTGAGTAAAAAAGGCTTGCACTAGGTCTAAATTCCAGGTATCAGTACCACCACTACCCTTGGTACCCTGGGTTTTTTTTTTAAGGGACCTGGACTAGAGCAAGTTTTATTAAACTACCTCATTAAGATTGAAGTTTGAATAAATACAAGTAGGAAGAGAATTAGAATTCCACGGTCCGGTGATGTTATCGTGCATAACATGTTAGCATAACAAAGGATCCAAAATACTTAAATAAAGTTTCCTTCTTCTTCTTCTTTGATTCTC